>NC_058419.1:122591112-122868779 GCF_002201575.2 Neomonachus schauinslandi
TCTATCTATCTATCTATCTATCTATCTATCTATCTATCTATCTATCTATCTTCTATCTATCATTCCAAAACTCAGGCTGCCCACAATATAGTTGCATGTATAAATATGTAAAATTATTATGGGAATGCTCTAGACATGACCCTCAATGTGTGTAGTAAAACTTGGTCCTGAGTGTCTACAAAGTTAAGAACTTACCCCCTAGTGAATAGGTAAAAGAATAATACAAACAACTTTTGTTTCCTAACTTCCAAGGCACTGTGTTTTCACTCTATCAGTTTTCTTTACTATTTTGAATTTTTAGAGTTTAAAAAAAAAATGACTTGCTTTCTCAGGCTCCCATGAACGTTAAAGAATCAATTTAGATTCCTCATCTTTAATCTGCTCTCAGGCCAGAATCTCCCATCTCCCAAAGAGAGGAACAGAGAGATACTGAGAAAGAAAAAGATTATATAGAGAGAGAGAGGGAGAGAGGGGAGAATTATATATATATAATATATAGCACATAATACTTTCTATAACTTTGTAGGCCAAGAAACCAAAGAACTTGTCAACCATGCACGTTAGAAGTCGCACACAGCTCAAGGAAGACCTGTGAAAGTCTTGATTCTTGGAAGCCTACTTTTACCAACTTTGCTTGCTCTCACTTTCTCTGTCTCCTGCTGAGTTCCCTTTTGGCAGATTATGTAAGTCAGGAGGGCACAGTGGCTCATTATTCCAGCTTTTTCTTCTTAGCTGCGCTCCTCTTGACCCATTCCTTCCTACTGAAGTTGAAAATAGCTATGCCTCTTTGAAATTGTAGGTAGTCCTGAAGAGGAACATGCTTTGCAATCAGGGGAATTTTTGACTTCTTTCTCCGCCAGCCCTGCAGTGCCGTCCTGGGTAATGCGAGCCAAGTGACGACTTCATAGTCTCCATCTGTAGCATACGGCTTCTCTGTGACAGGATTCTGAGGCTTCCTCTGTGCTGTGTATGACTTGCTGATGTCCTCAAATGAAAATAATAATCACTCTTCATTGGAAAAACTGCTTTTGTCCCCCCCCGAGGGAAATTTTTACCTAAACCCATATTCTTGGTTTTGCATTAACAAGTAAGTGGGCTTCATCAGTGTCCTTGATGTTTATTTTGAAGATAATAGATTTATAGATGGAGGAGAATTTTGACTGGATTTATGGGGACAGAAAACCATCTAAGGCATCTACATGTTATTTAACAATCCCAATATTAAAGACTATAAAGTGTAGGGGACACTAATCTGTAATACTATTTTTCTGTATTTACTTAAACTGTCTTTATGTTTTTTGTTGTTGGTTTTTGGTTTTCTTACAGAGAAAGAGGGAGAGGGAGGGGGACAGAGAGAATCTAAAGCAGGCTCCACACTCAGTGCAGAGCCCTACACGAGGCTTGATCCCACGATCCTGAGCTCACAACCTGAGCGGAAATCAAGAGTCGGATGCTTAACTGACTGAGTCACCCAAGTGCCCATTTTTTAGGTATTTTTAAAAATAAGTGTAAGAGGAAATAGTATCTGTCTTTTTTAAGATTTTATTTCTTTATTAGAGAGCACAAGCAGTGGGGAGAGGCAGCAGGGAGCCTGAATCACGGCTCAATCCCAGGACCCCGGGATCATGACCTGAGCCAAAGGCAGACACTTAACCAACCAAGCCACCCAGACGCCCCTAATGTCTGTCTTCTTAATTTCACAAAGACATTTAGAGCTTAAAATAAGCCTTGAGTATGAAAGCATTTTGCAATAATTCACAGCCACATTCACTCGTATCGGTAACACTCGATACTAGACACGTTGAAAGCCCTCAGGCGTCTTGGCCCTTGGATTTCACTCTATTTGCATATCTCTCCAGACTTCGGAATTTTGGACAATTTAGGACCGTCAGGCTACACAAACTGGCTCAAAGATCCACAGTACTGGCATCACCGGAGAGCTCCTGAGAGGTGCAGAACCTCGGGCTCTGACCACCCAAGATCTGAATCTGGGTGTTCTCTGTGGCAAGAGCTCCAAGAGATTCAATGCATGTGAAAGTGTGAGAAGCACTGCTTTTCACATCCCCACTGAACAAATTCATCAACTTCTTGTGCGCTGTGATGAACTGGAGAATATTCCTCCAGAGATGTGTTGACCCTGGTGTTGGGAGGATTCAATGCATGTTTAACCTTTTGGTGATCTTCCCTAGTGCCCCGGCTAGGCTGTTTCGGGGAGCAGATCTCAGAGGGCACATTCTTATCTTACCTTGCTAGGGTCTCGTGGGACCCATGCGGGGAGTTCCCAGATTGTTCAGTCCCCTGTGGTTATCAGAGCAGGGCTTGCAGCATTCAAAGGTGCGTTAAGAAGTGCAGCATTAGGGGCGCCTGGGTGGCTCAGTTGGTTAAGCGACTGCCTTCAGCTCAGGTCATGATCCTGGAGTCCCTGGATCGAGTCCCGCATCGGGCTCCCTGCTTGGCAGGGAGTCTGCTTCGTCCTCTGACCCTATCCCCTCTCATGTGTTCTCTCTCTCTCATTCTCTCTCTCTCAAATAAATAAATAAAATCTTTAAAAAAAAAAAAAAAAAGAAGTGCAGCATTAGAAGTGAGGGGAAAAAAATGCAAGCATGTCCACGGCACTCTGTGCGCATTGCTCACCTCTGCAAAGCACCCCAGTGAAACAACTGGAGATCTTTGGGAAACTATGGGGTTGTCTTGACTGTCCGGTGAACATTCTTCTGGGGGACTATGAAATCAGCCCATGAGGAACAGAGCTTGAGGGTCAACCCAAAATTGGCACAGTGTGATGTGAGGGGGGAGCAAGACAAAGACATTCAATGGGCAGTGAAATTGGGACATCATGCTTTTTGACTGTGTCAGAGGCGTGGTGTATAGGAGAGCCAGGGTGTGATGTGGGTCAGAGGAAATGGGACTGCGTCCCACGTCCACACTACAGCTGTGTGACAAGGTACAGTGTCCCTTGACTTCTGCAGTTGTCTGTTTCACCAGCAGTAAAATCAAGATGAACCAAGTGACCTTATAAACAAAAGAAGGAATATGGAAATGGAAGATGGGAAAAAAAAGTTTTCTATGGTAATAAGAAGAGAAGCTTATGCCTTAAACTAAAGGCCAGTACGCCTGACTAGGTCGTGCTGAAGAATATAGGCTCTGTGTACCTGCCAGACTGAATGGGATGATGGGCAGCAGGCTGGGCCACACAGATGACCCTAGGGTGTTTTGTTGGCCGCCCTGCACCACTGCCACCCAGCTGGCCATTGTAGCTGGCTGCTCACACATCCTACAAAAGTGGGCACTCTGGTTTTGATCAGCATCTTTCTTTTTTTTTTTTTTTAAGATTTTATTTATTTGCGAGAGAGACAATGAGAGACAGAGAGCACGAGAGGGAGGAGGGTCAGAGGGAGAAGCAGACCCCCCGCCGAGCAGGGAGCCCCATGTGGGACTCGATCCCAGGACTCCAGGATCATGACCTGAGCCGAAGGCAGTCGCTTAACCAACTGAGCCACCCAGGCGCCCTTGATCAGCATCTTTCTAAGTAGCATTAAGAATAACTGAGTTTCCCTTTTGCGATGGCAGATACCCAAGGTTCCATGTCGGTGGGAACCCCCATGTGAGTTCTGCTCATGAAGGCAAAGGTGTGCAGAGGAATGGTAAATGTCAGTGACACTTATCAACTCTTGTGTTTTAGGATGCTGCTTTGGCAGTTCATGGTATGTGGTTAAGGTCATGGGACAATCATAGCACTGTGTCCTTTTCATATGCTTCTATGAGAAGCAAATATATTGATATTTATAAAGGTGCTTAGAAGAGTTTGCCAAATAGTAATCAGGTATAAGTTTAGCTCTTTCCTTGTAACCGTATCGAAAATTACAACACCTTTCCACCCCATTCAATATTTCCTGTATATCACTATGTAATATACAATAATATATTTTGCTTAGTTACTTTTGAAAATTGTCTTCTTTTTACTTTTTTTTGTCTTCTCTCTAACTAAAATGCAAGCTCAATTTAGGGCAAGGAATTTTGCATTTTTTCATCAACTTGAGCCTAACACAGTGATTGACCCAAAATAGCACTCAATTTATTGGCCACTGACCAGTCAACTGGGGGAGAGAATGAGTTAATGAATTCATAAATGAATAAGTAAATGACTGAAATGTCTAGTCCAAAACTGAGTCTTGTGTCACCAACTAACGGGGGCAAATTTTATCTCTTAGGTTTTGAAGAAAGATTTTACTGTTTTGGGTCAAAGCATGAGAAAAGTTGAAGGTGCAAGAGACGTTAGGGGGAAAACATTTTGTGTAGCCTTTTTTGATGCAGACACATGATTTCCCATGGATAGAGTCAAGTGAATTAGGATGGTGGTATTTCACAAATGCTATTGATTCTGAAGGATTTATTTACCATAGTTATAGGAATTTGGCGTGCGAATAGGATTTAGAAGTTTCTCTTGAGGGTTAAAATTTAAGATTGTTCTGTGAATTAGTGGATTTCATTTGCTGTTATTGTTGTGTGTTGCATTGGTTTTTTTAATTCACTGGAGCCAAACATGTGCTTGCATGCTTAGTAAGGAGAAGGCCTGCTCTAAGGGACCTGGAAAGATTATGGGGGTGCAGATTTGATGGAAGGTGGGTTTTCCAAATATCCTTATGTTTTGCCTTATTGGTACCCCAATGGCTGTCATCTGTGTCCTTGAAAAAGGGTGTTAATGTTAGCATTCTGGTTAAAGAGTTTGTCTTGTGTTCTCTTCTTGATTTTTTTTTTTTTAAATCAAGCAATATAAGAGATCAAAAGTTTTCAGCTCTGTGAGTTTTGGAAATCATATAATCCTGCGTAACCACAAGCGACATCAAGGTATAGTGTATTCCTATTATCCCATTTTCGGTCAGTCCTCATGCCTTATCTGCAGTGTCTGTTTTCACCATTGATTAATTTTGCCCATTCTTCAAATTCACATTCACATAGTGGAAATCTAGGGTGTATTTGTTTATGGCTCTTTGCTTAACATAATGATTTTGAGATTCAGACATGTTGTTTAATATATCAACAGTTGTCTGATTCACTTGGGCTGCCGTAAAAGAAGACCCCAGCCTGGGGAGCTTAACACCCATTGATTTCTCACAGTGCTGGAGGCTGGGAGTCTAAGCCCCAGGCGTGGGCAGGGCTGGTTTCTCTTGAGGCCTCTCTCCCTGGCGTGTAGACCCCATTTTCTCCCTGTGTTCTCACATGGTCATCCCTCTGTGTATGCATGTCTGTGTCCTCATCCCCTCTTCTTACAAGGACCCCAGTCCTATGGGATCAGGACCCACCCCAGTGATCTCATTTTACCTTATTAACATCTTTAAAAACCTTATCTCCTAATACAGTCAGAGTACTGAGGTCCTTTGGACTTCAGTATATGAATTTGGGGGTTGGAGAGACACAGTTGATCCCATAGCCATGTCTACTTTAAAAAAAAAAAATTCAAGTTTCCATCTCGTGTCATTTCTCTTCAGCTTGATGAATATCCACTGGATATTTTGTTTTTTAGTACAGAAACTCTGGTGAAAATTTTCTCAGCTTTCTTTTATTTAAAAATCTCTTTCTTTTGGGGGCGCCTGGGTGGCTCAGTCGTTAGGCATCTGCCGTCGGCTCAGGTCATGATCTCAGGATCCTGGGATCCGCCCTCCGCGGGGAGCCTGCTTCTCCCTCTCCCACTCCCCCTGCTTGTGTTCCCTCTCTCGCTGTGTCTCTCTCTGTCAAATAAATAAATAAAATATTTTTTAAAAAATCTCTTTCATTTTTGAAGGATATTTTCACTAGACATAGAATTAGGGGAGAGCCTGCTTCTCCCTCTCCCACTCCCACTGCTTGTGTTCCCTCTCTTGCTGTGTCTCTCTCTGTCAAATAAATAAATAAAATCTTTAAAAAAAATCTCTTTCATTTTTGCAGTATATTTTCACTAGACATAGAATTAGTGGAGACAACTTCTTTTCTTTCTGCACCTAAAGAGCTACATCATTGTTTGCCAGCATGTTGAAAATTCAGTAAACATTCTTGTCATTGTGGTCCAAGATAAAATGTCTCTCCAATTTGCCCACTCTCAAGATTTTCTTTTTTTTCCTTTTGTTTTTGTGTTTTCTTTTCATCATTTTGATTGTGTCTAAGCATATTTTTCTTTGTCAATATCCCAGTTACGCTAAGTTTGTTAACCCTAAACAAGATAGGGTACATTTGATATGCTTAAATAATTTTATGATTTTTTGGCCATTGTTCCTTCAAATAACTTTCTTTTCCTGCACCACTATTTTCAGCTCTCTTCCTGTGATTCCAAATCTACATATGTGGGACTTTCTCTAAGGTCAGTGAGACTCTATTCATTACTTTCATTCTTTCTCCCTCTCAGTTCTCAAGATTAGGTAATTTCTAATTATCTCTGTTAAGTTCTTCAGCCATCACCAGTCTTTCCTTAAATCAACAAGGGAAATTTACTTTCATAGATGGTGCATTATATTCCTTAAATTTCTATTAGGCTCTTTTTTATAATTGATGCTGTTCTGATGGGAATTCGCAACTGTTCACGCTTTACAACCATCTTTTTCCTTTAAATCCTTGGACATAGGGAAGCCTGGGTGGCCCAGCCCCTTAAGTGTCTGCCTTTGGCTCAGGTCAGGATCTCAGCATCCTGGGATCGAGCCCCGAGTCCAGCTCCCTGCTCAGCAGGGAGCCTGCTTCTCCTCTGTCTGCTCCTCCCTGCAGCTTGTGCTCTCTCTCTCTCGCTCGCCATCTCAAATAAGTAAATAAGATCTTTTTAAAAAAAATTACAAATAAATAAATATATCCTTGAACACAATTATATAAGCTGTTTTAAGTCATTGCCTGACACTTTCAGCATGTGGGTTCACTCAGTGTCTGTTTCTAGTGACTGATTTTTCTTGTGGTTATGAAGTGGATTCTCCTGTTTCTCCTGAACCATCAAGTTTTTGTTTTTGTTTTTGTTTTTTTAAATTTTATAATGGACATTATGGAGCATGGATGATAGAGTTTGGATTCTGTAACTTTCCTTTGAAGCATAGTAATTTCTGTGCTAGCAGGCAAAATATATATATATATATATATATATATATATATATATATATATATAAAACATATGTATTGCATTTGTATTGCATGATATATATCTTAAATTTTATAACATCCTAGGTTCTGGTAAAACAAGTCATATGTTGCAGTTCGTTTCCTTGCAGCATGAGAAGAGACCTACTTATAATTATTTTGGAATTGTTAACCAATTATTCCAGCATATTTAACTGAAGGATCTGTTCTTCTGTGAATTTAAATTGCTAACATGATGCATAAGAAATGTTATGTACTAAACAGTCGAGTCTGTTTCTGTGGTCTTACCCATCATTGTTGACATATCTATTCCTGAACCGGTAACATTTCATTTTAATGTGGCTGTAGCTTCATAAGAAGTTTTCAATTCCTCTGAATTCTAAATTAGAATTATCTTCTAAAAAAGAGAATTTTGGTCAACTTACTCTTCCCTATAAACTTAAAATAATTTTGTCAAATTTGTATAAAATGAGATATTTGGTTAGAACTGAATTAAATTAATACATTTCTTTGAGGATAAATGATATATTTGTCATTTTTCTGCTTTCCTTTTTTAATATTAAGTAAGATTTTGGGGGCACCTGGGTGGCTCAGTCAGTTGAGCATCTGGCTCTTGATTTCTGTTTGAGTCATGATCTCAGGGTCATGGGCTCAAGCCCCGCATTGGGCTCTGCACTCAGCATGGAGTCTGCTTGTCCCTCTCCCTCTGCCCCTCCCCCCACTCAGACTCTCTCTCTCACTCTCTCAAATAAATAAATAAAATCTTAAAAAAATATTAAGATTTTTCTATTTTTACTTTTACATATGTAATTATAGTCTGGTGAGTTTATTTTAAACTATTTTCTGGCCTTGCTACTATAGACAAAATATTGTTTTCATCATATTTTTTTTTTAAAGATTTTTTATTTATTTGAGAGAGAGAGAATGAGAGAGAGAGAGAGCACATGAGAGGGGGGAGGGTCAGAGGACGAAGCAGACTCCCTGCCGAGCAGGGAGCCCGATGCGGGACTCGATCCAGGGACTCCAGGATCATGACCTGAGCCGAAGGCAGTCGCTTAACCAACTGAGCCACCCAGGCGCCCTGTTTTCATCATATTTTAAAACTACTTATTTATAGAAAGCTTTTAAAAAGTTATTTTTCTTCTAATTGACCATTTACTGAACTCTTTTACTGCTGACATTTTTTTGTCTTGGTTCTTCTAAGTGGATAATCATTTTACTTATATGTAACATCAATTAATGTCATATCTGATAATAATATGTATTATTTCCTTTTCTTGTTTCATTGTTTTATGATAAAATGTACAAAATGATGTCAAATAAGAATGGTGATAATGAAGATCTTGTCTTGTTCTTATCTTTCCAGCCTTTTAGTTACCTAAGAGATTTTGAAATGGAATATGATTAGATCTTGCTCTTTATTCTTCAGATAGATCTCTAATAACTTGAGTGAGGTGATGAGCTTTCATGCATTTGAGAAATCAGTTTATTTTCTGCAAATGGACTTCTATGTGCTATCCCTACATTTTACATATTTTTAAATGTCTAAAAATATTTAAATTACATACTGTGTAATGCATGGATCTTAAGTGTGTAATGAACTTTGATAAATATATATACTCATGTAACCAACTTCCTAATTGAGATGGAGGACATTTTCAGTACCCTAAACAAGCTCTCTTTCTGCCAATCAGCCTCCACCATCTGTTACAACCAGTTTTCTCATTTCAATCATAGATTATGTTTTCCCTTTTCTTGAACTTCATATACATCCAACGATATGGTATCTAGTCCTCCATATTATTTCACATGTCGGTCTTTTGCTGTTTTTCAATGCTGAGTAAAATTCCATTTCATGAATAGACCACAGTTCACTCCTTCTACTAATGGGCATTTCGATTATTTATAGACTTTGGTTATCATAAACTTTCTATGAATATTCTTGCCCAAGTCTTTTTATGGACCAAAAGAGAGATTATTTCTCTTTGGTAAATAGCAAGTATATAAGTATGGCTCAGTATGATTTTATAACAAAATAGTTTATAAGAGTTTATAAGAAAATAGCTAGTTTCCCAAAGCAGACGAACCATTTCATACTTTCACCAGCAATATATGAAGTACCAACATGTGATTGTCATTCTTTTTAATTTCAGGGTTTCCAGTTGGTGGGAAGGGTTATCTTTTAAGGGTTTTAATTTGCATATCTGTATGGCTAATCTTGTTAAGTACCTTTTCATGTAATTATTGGCCACTTGTGTACTTTCTGTACTGAAGTGTCTAAGACTTTTGCCCCTTCTTAATGGGTTGCTTTTTATTATTCTTTTTTAAAACTTTTTTTAAAATTTTTTATTCTGGATCCAGGTCTTTCATTATGTGTATGTATCGCAAAAATATCCTTGCAGCCTGTGGCTTTCTTTAGCTCGTAAACTCTATCCTTTGATGAGCAAGAGATTTTTACTTTGACAGAGTCCAGTTTGTCTGTTTTGTTTGTTTACTTTTTGTTTAGTTGTTTTTACATCCTTCCTAAGAAATTTTGCTTCGAAATAGCAATTTTATTGTCCAACTATGTAAAATTTAGATTGCATAATTTATGATAAAGGGATGAAGAAAGATGCTATATATTCTAGGTTAAAAAAAATAACAGAATAAGAAGGTTTGTCCATTATAAAAACATAAGCAACCGAAGGTAGTGTCAAAGTGTACCAAACAACTGATAGACTGAAGGGAGAAATTTGTGTATCAGCAATTTTAGTTGGAAATTGAGTTCAAAGTGTTCAATAGTAAGAAGTAAAAGAAACAGACACTAACTTTTGAACAATACAACTAAATAAAGATGTGTCATGAGTTGTGGACTGAATTTTCTAGCCACAAAGAATCTGTTTTAGGAACATGAGATACATTTACAAGAATTAACCATGCCCTAGGCTATAAAAGAAGTGTCAATATTTTCCAAAGGTTCAATGTCATTCTCTGGTCTGCTTCCCTGGACTCTGTTCTTGGCAGAAGAAAATTAAATGTGAAGACAATATAATGAGTTTAAATGTAATAAATTCCGCCGAGCCACTGGCTTTGTTCTTGTTGTCTCAGGGTCAAGTAACCGAGGTGGCGATTTGCATGCTGAATTGAACGTTGTGCTTACTTTCATGTGATACTCATCCAAACTGGCGACATTCAGGGGGCTGGTGGAACTGTTAAGTGTAGATCCGCAAGTAACATGAAAATTGTTCTTAAGTGTAGATCAGCAAGTAACGTGAAAACTGTGCAGCATGTTTAGATGCACCAAGAGGGAAAACAGCACCACAGCATTGCCTGGGAGGGCCTTGGGCTTATAATACACTGAAATATCTGGCCTCTGCTTACTGAGGTTGGCATGAAAGCCAGCGTGGTTATTTTCAGTATTCACGTGTCTAAAGCAAAAGTTTAAAGTTTCCTTTTCAAGACAGTGCTTTTGTCCTCAAAAAATATGGCATTGTTCTGTATTACTTAGTGTGAATTTTAGTGTGATTTTCTCCACCTCAGTTTATTTGAATTTAAAACATTTTTGTTTTCACCACTTCTGAACCATCAGTATAATACGTTACCTACCAAGAATCCATTGCAATAATTTGCCTCTGTACCCTAAGAACATCTACTGCCCTGAAAACCAAGAGGAGAACTTATAGTCTCTACACATAGACAAAGAGAAATCCCTCCAAAGATGAGATAAGCGAGAAATTAACATTAAATCATGGAAACCCGGTGGACTGTCTTCTTAACTAAACCAGCAGAAAGTAATCAAGTAATCCTCTCTCTCTTTCACTGTCTGCCTTCCATCCCCTATTTTATTTTATTTCATTTCATGTTTTTTAAATTCCCTTTATTTTAAATGTTAACACTGTCAGTCCCATTTACCTTCTTTGGCATCTTGTCAAAGTAGTATCCTGCTCTTTTAAGGACCATGACAACCTGGAATTTGTCTTTTGATCTGTCAACTCCATAAAGAAATGGACCTCCCAAGAATGTGGTCTAAATAAGTGCTCTACTTGAAACGGGGAAATGCTGCTCAAACATAAAAAAAGTTTGGGACAAATTAAAATGTTCATATTAAATAGACATATAAATTATGCTGGAAAATTTATGGCGTTTTGGTTCACATTTTCGGTTTTCTTCCGGATGATGATCTCCAGTTTAAAGATTCAGGATATTTATATAGATGATTTTTTTTCCCCCTTTTGTTTCTGATCAAAGTGACAGACTGTCAGGATTAAGAGGCTTTGTTGCAAGTTTCGGTTTGTTTGTTGCACACGGTCCCTGGGTAACTTCTAGTTCTGCCTCCTCTGCAATGTCAGTGTTCATTCGCTGAGTTTTCAAGGAGCTCAGTGCCTCATAACTGCTGGGGGCTGTCAAATACTGGGGGTGGAGAGGTGAGCATCCCACTGCTGCTTCATGAAACCAGGGCTCACAGTTACAGAGAAATAGTGCACGCATGCACACACACAATGACATCCTAAAGAGGAAAAATACAACCCTGCCTAACTTGCTGAATACCTCTGAATGTAGAGTAACTTCTACGGATTATGTTTTTTTGTAATCTATGTAAATCCTGATAGGCATAGCTTTTTTAAAGATTTTATTTATTTATTTGAGAGAGAGAGCATGGGCAGGGTGAAGGGCAGAGGGAGTCCCCGCTGAGCAGGGAGCCCGACATGGGGCTCAATCCCAAGACCCTGAGATCATGACCTGAGCTGAAGGCAGACACTTAACCGACTGAGCCACCCAGGCGCCCCTTGATAGGCATGTTTTATATATGTGTAATGTGTATATGTGTGTGTGTGTATATATATAGAAATATCAGCATGATTAGTCATTCTTTTAATTCATATGATGTCATAAAAGTGCACCTGACACCTATTACTTTGTAATATATCAGAACAGTATATACTGGTGCACATTTCGCGTGTGTATAAATACATATATACACATATGTACATATTCATACATAACAGCTATACACAGTTGTTATGTATTTATATATATTACAAAGAATATATATATATTTTTTTTTTTTAATTTTTTTAAGTAGGCTCCATGCCCAATGTGGGACTTGAACTCATGCCCTGAGGTCCAGAGTCGCATGCTCCACTGACTCAGCCAGCCAGGTGCCCCACAAAAAGTATATTTTAGATGCACTTTTATAACA
This sequence comes from Neomonachus schauinslandi, assembly GCF_002201575.2. Lineage (NCBI taxonomy): Eukaryota > Metazoa > Chordata > Mammalia > Carnivora > Phocidae > Neomonachus > Neomonachus schauinslandi. The sequence goes on from NC_058419.1 coordinate 122,603,381, forward strand.
TTATGTGGATTAAGATAATTGTGCTATAAATTATATTACATATATAATATATACATTGATATATATCATTTACTTTAATTCACATATTCATAAAAGTGAATCTAAAATATATTTTGTTATATATATACATAACAGAGTGTAACTCATATATGAAAACATATGTGAATGTATATATAGGAATATATGTTTGTATACACATACACCAACACAGTGCACCTAGGATATACTGCTTTGTAATCTCTCTCTATTATAAAGCAGTATGTGTTGGGTGCACTTTTATAACATCATATAGATTAAAATAATTGTGAATCATGCTGATTTTCTAGACACTTGTAGTACCATTTTAAACACCTGATTTCTGCAACTCCTTTATTCCTAGTAGCACTGAAACTAATGAGTCCCTGGAATGACTTTGACATCTACCATTTGAACCTGTCTCCAGTGGCAATCCAAAAGAGCATGGTTGATCTTCATCAAAAACAGTGATTTTGATTCTCCTATTCAACGCATCGCTTGTTCTTTGAAGAACCAAATCAGAGATATTTTAAACAAATATTGCCTGTTGAGGAACAGAGAATCAAAATTGATTGGTATGCAATTATGCGTTGGGGAATAAAACATATTATGGTAGATTTGCAAAGGAAAGCATTTTTTAGAAAAGCTATTGCTGCATTTTTTTTTTAAACCATGAGACTATCAGTGATGCAAAATTTATAAAATTTGATATTTCTTTCTAGAAAATAACCTGCTGCTTTATATTTCATTGAGCACACACACGAGGAGGGAGGGGAACTTTTTATATATGCTTATATAGCAGTTGAGGCTGAAAATATGTGTTTTGCTTTGTGCTTGAGAGGAGAGAGGTTTAATATATAGACAAGAGGCTATATAATTTAGGGTGTGACAGGTCTAGTATTCAATTGTCTTTCTTACTTGTTGGCCGTGTTCTTAGGCATCAGTCTTAGGCATCAATGGAACCTTGGCAATGTTCTTTTTGTACGTAGAAAACAAGCAGCAATGCGCATGTCAATGGTCAATGTATAAATTAAGGAAATTACATATAAATTTTTATATATATTAATCATAGATATGTATGTGTGTGTGTTCATATCTATGTGGTTTATCCCCCATATATGTACATATGGCATAGAGCTGAGTGCACCACACAGGTTCGGTGTTTTTAAAATACAAGTTCTCTGACTTTAATAAGGTATTCTGTATCAACGTATGCGTTCCACAGTGTTGAAGAACAGTCAAAAGCTTTGATTTCTTTTTTCTGCAAATAATACCGATTTTCAAATGTTGGCAACCCATTCCATCAAAGGCAAGCTCATAGGAAAATAACCACAGAAACCATGGCACTCCTTTGGGCCAGACTTGGAGTACATTACAGTACTCACTTTTGACTTAATCTCCGTCCACCACCTAGAGGACTGTTCCTCCAAGTGTGGAGTCCACAACAGAACTTGTTAGACGTGCGGTTCTCAGCTCGACCCTGCATCCTACAGAACGAGAAACCGGGGAGGGGAAACCAGCTTCTGTGTCTTAACAGACCCTCTGGGTCTGGATCTGCAAGCAAAGCCCAGCGTGCCGGATGTGACCCACCATCTGCCTTTTCATTGCCACCAACTAAGAGCCCTCTTCACATTTTTAAATGGTTAGGAAACAAACAAAGACTCCAAAGAAGGTGTCATCTTTGTGACACCTGGGAGCTATACAAAATTCTGTGAAGGTGAGTATGGTTTTATTGGGACACAGCCATGCGCATGGAGGTCATGTTACCTGCGGTGGCTCGAACATGACGCCGGCAGCGTTGAATAGTGATGACGAGGCTGTATGGACCCCGAGATTGGAAATTCTCATTATCTGGCTCTTTACAGAGAAGGCTTGTGGACCCAGCACGGGGGTGATTCCGTTGTGTGTTCAAGTTGGAGAACTCGGACTTCAGACTGCTCGTTGGTCTGCCACCATCACTGAAACCTAATCCTGTGTTTATGTCGACACGAAGACAGGAAAAAAAACATATGCCCATTATTCTGTGTGCTCATTGAGCATCTCTTTCTGAATCCATCTTAGGCAGATAAGCAGAAAGAGGTTTGGCTTTTGGAGAAGATAGACAGCGTTGAGATTTTCAACCCCTTTCCTGGAAGTTGAGAAACTTTAAATCATTGGCATTCCTTTCCTGTAAACACAACAAATAATCCATACCAGGCAGGATCACTTGGAAGGTGAAATCAATACATGAGATTATATATAAAGTGTGTAACAAACTTCTGGACACAAAGCATGTGTTTCGGAAACAGAATTCTTGTTTGAGTTTTGAGACTGTTTTCACTATGAAGAGATACCAGGAACTGACACAAACTCTGTCTAGGCCTGAAAAAAAAAAAAAAAATTCCCTCCATGTGATATATTTCAAAAAGTACCAGGACCTGGAGGAAAAGGTTGCCTTCTCTTTTCAGCAGCCAACATGACTTTTCTTCAAAACTCCCATAAACAGGACTCGAGGAAAATTAAGTTTTAGATAGCTGGGTTGTAACTGACCGTCTGAGAGCCCTCTTCAGAATTTCTATCAAACAAGAGACATGTTTCCCTGAAGTATTCATTAACGATATATTGTGTGAACGATATGCCTATTGTTAACCATGGATCCGCGTTGCAAGATCCGTTATTTTCGTAATCTGGTCTGTTCGATGTCATCTTACTTTATGACTAGGAATGGTCGTCCCGCATCTCCCAGGACTAAACAAGCCCCCCGCCCCAAAAGACAAGATTTGCTTAGCTTTTATTTACTGAACCTACCCAACTCATAAAAAGCCCCATTGCTGGCCCCCCCTCTGTGATAGCCAGACCACTTTGCACCTTCCTCGGGGAACCCGGCAGCCAGCCCTGCACAGAACAGCCCTGTGTTCCGACAGCCACCTCTCCGGAGACCCAGCTCCAGCCCACACAGGGATGGAAGCTCCCTCCCACAGACTGGGCTTTGTCTCATCCCCGTTCCCCGTCTCCGAGGCGCAACCACACAGACTCCCCTTCACGTCTGCCTCCTTCCTGATTCCTTCCCCAAACGTCAGTGCTTCTTAATCTGTTTATTTCCAATAATGTGCCTTAATATATCCATTGGGTTTGAAATTCCCAAAGTGAGAAGAAATAAATGAGAAGAACTGGAATTTCCAGGGACAGGTCTTTGATCACCCACTTGAGCATGACATAATAGATTCCAAGTATTTTTATTCTGTCCTTCAGATGAGAGTGGGAAATGCCAACTGATCGCCTGGAAAATTGCCTCTGTCTGCCAACTCCCTTGAAAGAGATTTCGAATTGGTAGATGCACAAAAAAAAAAAAAGCTTTGAAATTTAAGTCTGTACGATTCTTTTGAAGCTAAACATATTGATGACAAAGGAATTTCTCCAGACTAGGATGCAATGGATAAGACACTGTCCCATAACCTCTGTTATTCCTACTCTGCCAATATTCTCCTTCCCCCTCTTTTTTTTTTTTAAATAACATTCCTGCTGAGATCCATTTTAGTAAAGTCCATTTTAGGCATAATTTAAAGAATAAAGTCTGCAGGTGTAAACACAAGCTTTAAGTGGGAAATTCTTCTCAGGCGTATATGATTCATACATGGCCTGGCGTCTATAAACATAACACTAATGGACCTTATTAAACTCTCACTTAAAGGTGTGTTTGAATACAGAGGAATGAAGACACTTCTCTTATCCCATCCCTGTGTTCGTTTTGTCTAATAATCACCACAAATCAATTTGTTTAGCCTTGTTACAGATTTTATTATTCGCCAGAACAAACATTCATCAGTTTTTACCTGACCTAAAAATTATTTCAAAAACCTAAGTCTTTCTGCAGCACAATTTAAAAAAAAAAAAAAAGCATTTTGAAAGAATTCATGCTTTCATGAATGGAGCCCCAGGACTGGTGTTGAAAAGTGAGTGTGACCTGGAATTAATCATTCATGCTTTCTTCATTTTGGTTAAGCGAAGAAAATAATACTTGGCCTCGTATTTCCTTCAGTAAAGAATCACATTTTATTTGAATAAACATGTATGAAAATCAGAGGACTAAGAAAAAAGTGATCATAGTGGGAATACATATGCAGATTGAATATAACCAGTTGATTTACATAGAATCATGATTCCTTTTCTGTAAGGGTGGCATAAACCAGTGAGGACATATTTACAGTCTAAAATAAATCCAACCAATTACCTTTATACATATCAGTTTATAAAGCCACTCTGATTTTCTGGAAGAACCATCTATTGGAGTGTCAAAGTCTTTAGAAGGGTTTGTTCGTCTGTGGAAACAGAGTTACTAAGCTGTGGTCAGGCGGGTTCTGAAGGCAAGCAGTAAACTCACCTGCCACTGTGTAATAGTATCTATTGACTTGTTCCTACATAAGGCACTCTAAAAATTCTCACTCATATTCCTCAGGCTGCTGTAGAATGAATGATGGCATCCTTTCCACCTGCCGGTACATTGCTAGGCTTGGTCATTTGCCCATTATTGAAGGAGGCTACAATTACCTTTCATTTTCCCCAATTTCTCCTTTTGTTCCCCTTTTCCTACCTTATAGCGACATGGCAAACTTCTACTGCATTGCATTTATATTCCTAATAGACTGAAAATTGAGATGCATTTTCTATCTCAGTTGTACCAAATTATAAATGATTGGCCTTGGTTCCATTTGTAAAGCTCACTTCTGGCTTACTAGAGGGCAAAGGCTTAAGAGAAAGGAATTAAGTTCAGCCCGTTTGCCTTGGGGCGCCTGGGTGGCTCAGTTGGTTAAGCGACTGCCTTCGGCTCAGGTCATGATCCTGGAGTCCCTGGATCGAGTCCCGCATCGGGCTCCCTGCTCAGCAGGGAGTCTGCCTCTCCCTCTGACCCCTCATGCTCTCTCTCATTCTCTCTCTCAAATAAATAAATAAAATCTTTTTTTAAAAAAAAAGTTCAGCTCATTTGCCTAAATACAGAAGGAAAATATGATTCATTCACTAAAAGAAAGAACCATTGCAGTTTCATCAAAATACTATTTGACTAAACTTCTGCCTCCCACATCCGCCTGGTTTTCTCAGACAACGCATCCTGCTGACAACAGGGAGAAATAAAGAGAAAGATTGAAGACATCAGAGAGCCGTCAAGAAAGTCAGAATTTCCAAAGATATATTTGACTGGACACACACACACACACACAGACAAAACCACTAATTGTAAAAGACAATACTGGTATTTTGGTGAGGCGTTCTGATCGCAAAAGACACCATGAAGACAGTAAAACGGGAAGGCACCACTTGGGAGACATTTACAGCATTTTAAAATAGCAAAAGTTTCATATCCTGAATACAGAAGATACTCTTACAAATAGATAGGTAAAAGATTAACAAGGCATTTGAAAGGTGGGATGAAGATTTTAACCAGCCCCCCAGACTTTGGACATCCAAATGCCGATGCACACATGAAAACGATACTCAACCTCATTTAGCAACCAGGAAGATTCACAGTGAAGCCATGACGAGAGCCCTCCACCCAACCACCACAATGGCGGCAAGCCTGACCTCACTAAGGGTTCGTTAGCCAAGGTATACACTCCCTCACATTGCTAGTGTGTGTAGAAATGGCCACAACCCTTTGGAAAATTGTTTGCCAATGCCCTATTCCATTTCTATCCATGAAAGCTGTCCATAGATACACATAGTTCCATTCTTCTTCTTTTTTTTAAGATTTTATTTATTTATCTGAGGGAGAAAGAGAGCATGAGTGGGAGAAGGGGCAGATGGAGAAGCAGACTCCCCGCTGAGCAAAGAGCCATTTGATTACAGATTGCCCAGGACCCTGGGATCATGACCTGAGCCGAAGGCAGACACTTAAGCGACGGAGCCACCCAGGTGCCCACGAGTTCCATTCTTGACAGCAGTGTGCACAAAGGTGTGCAAAACCTTTGCTCAGGAATGTTCACAGCACCACTATCCAACCAGCCAACCACAGGAAAGAGCCTGAAGGTTTGTCAACAGTCCAATGACTACGTTGAGGGATATTTCTACAACAGCATCTTATACAGAAATGAAAAATAATTCAAGCACCACCCCCATGCAACAACGTGGATAAATCACAAGCATAATATTAACTGAAATAGGCTGGACAGAATAATAAATGCTTAATAAATGGTCCCATTTATATAGAGTTTAGAAACGGGCAAATCTAACCTATGGTCTTAGAATTTAGGAAAGCAGTTATTTTTGGCATCTGGAGTGGTAATTATCAGGAGGAGTCTGGAAGATGCTCTTGAGATGCAGGTAATGCCAGATTTCTTTTTGTTTGTTTGTTTTTTGTTTTGTTTTACCTGAGCGGTGGTTACGTGTGTTCACTTTGTGACCATTCATTTCACTGGGAACCTTTTCTTTTCCAGTATTCCATACATACAAAACGTTTGTTAACTTTGTAACGTTACTCAATTGAGCCAATTACCTGGGAACTCAAGTTTTATGTCAAACCAAAGGTAAACAAAAATTTTTAGATATCCATTAACTTCCATTTCACCACCTTTTCCCCTCCCTGCCAAGCTGAGGGTACCTCTTCCCTTTTAGCTTTAGCTAAAGTTACAAACATACAGATTATGGTTTTCCAGAGACTATTTTACACATGGCCTGACTTTGGAGTCACTCCTATCCCCATTAAGATTTCTGAAACTTGGTGGGTGATTTCTGACCAGTGGGGGTGAGACTGGAGGAAAATGCAGGGACGACCTGATGTCCCCAGGCAGGTGTCAGTTATACACATGTGTGTTTATAATTCCATACATACTTTTTTGGACTCTTAATTGAATAGAATCGCTAAAACTCACTAACCTTGTCTTGGTATGAACACTAATGGAAAAAAAAGCCCAAGAAAGGCTAGTATTTAATGTCTATTCACAGTGACTCACTCAGTAACTTCCCTCTGGAGAGTCAATATAAGAACTGATGTTGACATTTATCACTAAATGGACTGATTCGGGGACTCTGTGAGGCCACCTTCCAAACGTTCTCTCTCCCGCCTCGCTGCATTATTTGTTGTTGAAATGGGTGTTCCTGCAAAAGCCCATTCATTGTCCCATTCTCTATGTGTTCCTGGACAGAGCTGAGAATTAACCCTTAGCTCCACAACGGATTAGAAACCACATAGGACCAAAGACTGAAAAACAGTATGAATCAATTAAAAAAAAAAAAACAACTCTAAAAACCAATCAATCAGCTGTCTTCGGTTTTCTATAATTTGAATTCTGTCTCTGCTTTTCTCTTGATTTATTCAAGCCTCAAAAGTGACATGTATAATGCCATTTTTCAATAAGAAGATCAATAATGAGCATTTATAGTTTCCACCATTGTGGGGGAAATCATGAGAAACAGTTCTGTCGAAGACAGTAAGAGGCTATCTCTGAAAGAGTCATTTGATTACAAATTGCCAGCAAAGATTATAGGAGCTGAAGCATTTTCTGAAGCTCCCTTAGACTCCCGTCTCGAGGGATGTTAGGGATGTTTCTGCTGCACGACCCAGTGGCCATTCACTGACTGCTACATGATTCGATTTTCTAAAAGCTTTGGATAGCATTTCACTGGTTAAGGTATTTGTTAAATCCAGGTGCTAAGAATCACTTGATAAGGAAAAAAAAAAAACGGGTCGACATTTCTCACCAGCAAGACTCCAGTTGTGTGTAGGAAAGAACAAGTCTCTTCTGACTTCAGTTGCAAATAAAACCAGAGGCAACTCCTGGAGAGTCACCCATCCTTTGAGGTGCAACATGCTTCTCTGTGAAATAGAGGTGCCATACTTACAGGCATGGCCTCTTCACTCCAACAGCTTGTCTCTCTGAGATTGCTAGAGAAAGATGGGGTTTCTCTTGTGTCTACCACTGTCTGGGCCATCCTAACCCTTGCCCCCTAAATATGGAGCTTGTCCTGCTTCTTCTGCTCTGACCTGTGTCCTTGATTGATTTCCCTGTGGCTAATCCTTCCCCAAAGCTCCTGGTCCCTGGGACCCCTGGAGAGATGCTCTTTTTGCACATGATCAACAGAAATGGGTGGGCTCTGAAAGGTCACTGCCAACCCTCCAGGCCAACATTTCCTACCCTGTGCTGCAGAGGCTGAACTGGTGCATGCGAAGAATTATAATTGCGTGTAGCACAATTATACTCACCGGTCACTATGTAAAAATTATCAGTATGGCTCAGACTCCAAGATCTCTGAGAAAATCCCACAGGTATGTACTGAGTTGTTGCTCTATGTATTATGGCATGAGTTCTTGTCAATAATTTGTAGGCTGCTGCATACATTCGGAACTATATAGCTACAGGGAAATAGCGGAAGGGGAGAACATTTTAAAACCATAAGCTTCCTGGGGCGCCTGGGTGGCTCAGTCGGTTAAATGTCTGTCTTCGGCTCAGGTCATGATCCCAGGGTCCTGGGGTCGAGCCCCACTTTGGGAGGTGGGGGCCCCTGCACAGCTGGGAGACTGCTTCTCCCTCTCTGCACTGCTCATGCTCTCTCTCAAATAAATAAATAAAATCTTTAAAACAAAGCAAAACAAAATTAAAAAAAAAAAAACCATAAGCTTCCTCTTATTGCTCTTAAATTCCAAGGGAAACACCAGTCCTTAATGTTTATCCTGTCTTTAGATGCTGGTCTCTTGGAAGAGCATTTCCTCTTTCCATATTTCACATGAAAATCCCCTCCTTTTTTCAGAGAATAAAACTCCCAAGTGGTGGGTCTGGTTCTAGGATCATCCCTCTGTCTTCTCCTTTTCCCTGGCCCAGTGTCCAGAGGCCATGGAAGAAGAGGGGATTTGGTGAGAGAGTCCGAGCTGACTTTTCGTACCCTCGGTTACAATTCCCTGTGAGTCTCTCTAGTTATGCAGGATTGCAAAGTACAGCTTCGCTTTCTCTTCTGTCTGGACCATTCAGTGGGTGACTATGGTCCCTCAGAAATGACGCATTCCAAATCCATTGAGAGAGAGAGAGAAACAATTTTCTCACCACCCCCTTGCAGCCAACAACTTGCAGATGATGGGTCTTTGCCACCTGCCAGTATAGTTTTGCTTCAAGAGCAAACGCACCTTTCCCCACGCACTCTGAACAGGTGGGCTGCCAAGAATGATAGCCGTGTGTCAGTGAGCATAGCTGCATGAGTCCTTTCCCCAACCTGACAGGGCAGCATCCTCATTGCCAGCAGCAAACACTTTCCTACACCGCCTGACAGTTTGGGGAAACGCTATGGGGAGAGATATGAGCAGCGCTATCAGTCCTGCCAGGCTGAGCATCATATGTGACTCGCATCGAGGGATCTGGAAGAGGGGTAGGCGGCTGTTGCTGGCATTGGCATCATGGGGGTAAAGCAAGGAAGCGAAGTGCCAAAAGAGAGCATTTCAGAAGTAAAATACATGAGGTGCAGAGCTTAGGGCATTGCAATAGAGGAGAGCAATCCTGCTCTAGAAAACAAGGCTTCCTGACCGCACAAATGGCAAGCACAAGAATGAAAATTTGTGTGTTTGTGCCACAGCTAAAAACTCACCCCAGAGCACCCCTCTCACTAACAGCTTTGTATTTCCTTCCCGTAATAAATGCATACGTGTGTTGAGAGACTACGACCCATTTACCAGGTTCTGATCCTCATGTAAATATTCCTGGGTCTAGCTCAAAAATTATTTTCAATCCCTCGGTGTTGTTCTCTGTGACCTATTTCTTTTCCTTCTTTCTTTTCTTTCTTTTTTATTTTTTAATTTTGCCTGTCTGTCTGCTTGCTCTTCGTACACATTCATGTTGTTGGTGGATGGATTTGCAGTTGCGTTTCCGTGAGGATAAGCTGTTGACGTTAGACAGATGTCTTCATAAGATTCTGTTGACTCTGTTAGAAAGTGGAAGCTCTGACTCAGGGAAGAGAAGAAATAGGGTGGATTGGTTTGTTCAACGCCCCGGCTGGGAGTTTCTCCAGAAGGCAAGTTTGCAAGAACGCAGCCGCCACTCCACCTCAATGCCCAACCAAACCAAACCAATGTCACACCTCTCCTCCTGGTAGCCATGCCTAGTGGCCAGATTGACTCTCAAGGTAAGGTGCAGTAAATGCATCAGGATAGGTTTCATGCACTACGCCACATTAAAGCAGGTGAAAAGGTGAATGTGTGTGCCAAGGGAGTAGGAGATCTACACAATGCCCGTGTCTCATGAAACACATTCCAGTTTTGTGGTCCTAGTAAGATATTCACCCAAGATCCCCTAGGTTCCTGTTGGTGATGCTTGTCATTGCATATACAACCCATTTGTGTTTGCATCCCCTGATCGTAGGCACTATATCTGTCCTGTTGGCTGTGACTCCTTGAGTGTCGAGCATGTGTGGTAGATACTACGGGGATTTTTTTTTTTTTTTTTTTTGCTTCAAAGGAGAAATCAAGGCAAACAGAGGTACTGTGTTTTAATCCATGACTCACTCATGGGGCCACATTCTCAAATTGTGAGCAAGCAAGCAATAAGACTCTCTGCTAATGCAAAAGAGGCATTAGCCCTAAGTGTGGGAGCATCCTGGGCCATGTGCTATGGGTTCTACTGGTGAGTTCACTCACAACGCCGCTTCACCCGCTTGGCTCATAACCCCTCCAGACAGTCTGCAAGCTTCAGAGACCCCTGTCATCCCCATGCTGTATGAGGGACCCCTGCGGAGACCTAAGTGGGTTTAGGGTGAAGGGAGTTAACCAAAAACAATGCCGTGACAGCTCAGTAACAGAGAGCAGGAGGGGCTTTTCATCTCCACTGGGAAACGGCACGTTCATTTGTCACTCCTCATTTGGAGAGGAGGCAAGAGGCCAGTTGGGGGCCACATTTTCCAGTTGCCTGTTGGAGGTGATGTCCCTTTCTTGCCAAAGCCCATCCAGGCTCAACTGTTGTGCCCGAAGATGATTGATTCTGGTTTACACCTCTGACCCTCCTAGAACAGATGGGCGATCTTCTAGAGCCAAAGGCAAGAGAGGAAGTTGTTCATGCATTTGATAGATGAAAAGAGAAAGTGTTCTCTGCAGTATGAGTGAAATCCCTTGACTAAGTGTCTCTCCTTCCTCTTTCTGATGAGAACACATCATCCGAGAGAAAGGTCTCGATAATGCCGTGCAGATCCTCCCATGAGGGGCAAGGCAGAGAAGGGGAGTAGCCTCCCACTTCATATCTGTTTGCTGGAGATTTAAAGAGGAGCAAGAGAGGGATTTGTGAAAGTTTTGCTTGAGGGCTCAGTACTCAAACATATGTCTCCACAAATGGTCCATATGTTATGGTCTTTACACAGGCAGAATTCCCAGGGAATCATGGGGTTTCCCTAAGTAAAGATTAAAGTTCAGCACATGCTTTCAAAGCTGCTGCACAGAATTTTGCAGCTGGCCAACCCTCGAGTAAATCAAGCAATTAGGTTCAAATAAACGTGTTTAGCTCCTATTCTCCTTTCTGTTGTCCACTGGGTTTTCCTGGGAGTTTGTGTTTGTGGGACAACTGTTATTATATTTGGTGCAAGCAGTTGTTTATACACAGTCCATGTCTGAGAGATCAGAATGAATAAAGTCACGGTTATGTGATTCATACACACACAGACGTATCCTTTATGGCTACCAAAAATCTATGCCTCGTACCCGATTTCTGTGCTTATGGGGCTCACTCTGCAGGATCCTGGACATCACAATGACAACAGTAAAATAACATACATAAAGAAAAACTATTTGGCTGGCAAAATCTTAGGTGACTTTGTTCGACGCAGGGGGTCCAGCATGCCATGGGAAAGGGGCACTGTCCTTTTTGAGGTGCAACGAGAGAGGGAACATTTTGGAAATCTTACATGACACAAGAGAAATATCTCAGCTTATTCTGGCCAGACACTGTCTCCTTTAGGAGGGCAATGGTTTCAACCTTTCTAATAGTCGATCAGTGAGATCTGGAAAACAAGTTCAAAGCCTGCCACGCCTACCATCAGACCTTGCCGCCCTCATGAATGCTTATGGAAATAATAGGGACACTCAAGACCAATAGTTTGGGGGCATTGAGGACAGTCAAAGGCATTCTTCGTGGAGTATCTTTGGTCTATAATGGAAGAGGGAAGTCACATTTGCAAATGTTCTACGTTCTCAGAACTTCATATAAGGAATCCTCATAGGACTCCGTTCAATGATTAATAGGATTTTTTAACCAAAGCCTGCATGGGTATCCTGCGTCGGAGGTGAAGTATTCGTCTTTCTCTTGTACAGACAGATCAGACACGCTCAGTCAGAAGGGCAGACACATCTAAGAATGCAGAGCCCGCTCGATAAGAACCCCACCCCCTGGGATCCAGTCTCCATGATTCAAATTTGATGAATTGCATGGCCTGCCCTTCTGCACCTCAACTTCCTCGTCTCTCAGCTGGGTATAATAATACCTGTTCTACCTCACAGACCATTTTGTTTCTGCATGATTGGAGACAAGTAGACGAAAATGCTCTGTGGTTCACTGCACAACAGTGAGCCCTTAATATATGAAGACCCTGCAGATCTTTGTGCCCAAATGAATTTTCATGAATGAAACAGCTCTTCATGCTTGGCATTTAATCTATCGTCTGATATTAATTATGACGAATGTTGAGCTGCTTTGCATTAAATAGTAAGTTCCATAATAGCAGGAAGAGACCCTCTGCTTCCAAATACTTACAACTCCGGTGTGCCTCACAGGGTTTCTGGGAATGCGGAACTGGGGAAGAAAAGGCATACAATCTGTCAACCAAACAGAAGACACTTTGGGGAGTGAAAGGAAGCACGATTCATCATTCCACGGGGAGAACAGGTGTATATCAAGGCTTTCCTAGACAAACTGGGATGTGTGGCCACCTGATCTATAAGGATAGAACTTGGAAATTCACCATGTGATGACAATGAGTCTAGACTGAGGGATTCAACACCCTCGCTCTCCCCTCACTTCTAGCCCTGTGCTACTCATCTCACCAGGGAGCCCATGAGTGCTTGTGGGGGTGAAGCCCTCCTTCCTCTATCGAGTCTATATCAACACTTGATCATCTCACTTCTTACCTATCAGTCGGTCATACCACCTGGAATCTGTTTCACACAGTTACGGTTTTAACATATCCCATCACAAGGGGGGACCACTGTAATCAAGGGTCTGAATCTTTTTCCTTTTTTAACGATTTTATTTATTTATTTGAGATAGAGAGAGTGAGAGAGAGCACAAGCATGGGGAGCAGCAGAGGAAGAGGGAGAAGCAGGCTCCCCGCTGGGCAAGGAGCCCAATGCAGGACTCGATCCCAGAACCCCGGGTTCATGAGCCAAGCCAAAGGCAGACACTTAACTGACTGAGCCATCCAGCCACCCTGAATCCTTTCCTTTTTTAAAAATACAACAAGGTAGGTACTTTTATAAAGATCGCAGGAGTGAAGGGAAGAGAATGACTCCCATCAGTTCAGTTTCCACTTGGGTGCATCAGGGAAGGGAACATTTGAACTGGGTCTTCAGGGGTGACTAAGAGTTTTCTAGGATCAGATATCTGACTCCATTAAAATTTTTTTTTTTGTATAATTGACACACATGTTACATTCATTTCAGGTGTACAACAGAGTGATTTGACTCCTATATACGTTATGCGATGCTCACCACACCTGTAGTCACCATCTGTCACCAGACAACACTACTATAATATTATTGATGTATTCTCTATGCTGTGCCTTTCATCCTGTTACTTATTCACTCCACAACTAGAAGCCTGTATCTCCCACTCCCCTTCCCCATTTTCCTCATCCTCCCACTCCCCTCCCCTCTGGCAACCATCCATTTTTTCTCTGCATTTGTAGGCCTGAATCTGCTTTTTGTTTATTCGTGTTTTAGATTCCACATATGAGTGAAATTGTATTTGTCTTTCTCAGTCTGACTTACTGCACTTAGCATAATACCCTCTGGGTTCAGCCATGGTGTCACAAATGGCAAGATCTCATCCTTTTTTATGGCTAAGTGATATTCTGATACTATCTAACTATCTATCTTTATCTCTATAGATCTATAGGGCTATGTCTATAGATATCTATCTCTATATACTTATCTCTATATATGTCTCCATATCTATATATCTATATATAACTGTAGATCTAGCTATAGTATAAACACACATACCTTACCACTTCTTTATCCATTCCTCTATGCATGGATGCTTGGGCTGCTTCCACATTCTGGCTATTATAAATAATGCTGCAGTAAACATAAGGGTGCATATGTGTTTTCAAATTAATGTTTTTGATTTCTCTGGGTAAATTTCCAGTGGCAAAATTACTGGATCTATGGTAGTTCCATTTTTAACCTTTCGAGAACCTCCATACTATTTTCCAGAGTGGCTGCACCAGTTTGCATTCCCACCAACAGTGCACGAGGTTTCCTTTTTCTCCACATCCTCGCCAACACCTGTTGTTTCCTGTGTTGTTGATTTAGCCGTTCTGACAGGTGTGAGGTGATATCTCATTGTGGTGTTCATTTGCATTTCCCTGATGGTGAGTGGTATTCAGCATCTTTTTATCTGTGTGTCTGCCATCTGTACATCTTTGGAAAAAAGTCTCTTCAGGTCCTCTGCCCATTTTTTAATTAAATTGTTAGTTCTTCTGGTGTTGAGTGGTGTAAGTTCTTTGTGTATTTTGCATATTAACCCCTTATTGGATATATCACTGCAAATATCTTCTCCCATTCAATAGGTCATCTTTTCATTTTGTTGATTGTTTCCTTTGCTGTGCAAAAGCTTGTTATTTTGTTGTAGTCCCAATAGTTTATTTTTGCTTTTGTTTCCCTTGCCTCAGGAGACATATCTAGAAAGAAGTTGCTATGGACAATGTCAAAGAAGTTGCTATGGACAATGCCTGTGCTCTCTTCTAGGATTTTTATGGTTTCAGGTCTCACATTTAGGTCTTTAATGCATTTTGAGTTTATTTTTGTGTATGGTGTAAGAAAGTGGTCCCGTTCATTCTTTTGCATTGCCCAATTTTCCCACCACCATTTGTTGAAGAGACTGTCTTCTTCCCATTGAATATTCTTGCCTCCTTCGTCATAAATTAACTGACCATATAACGGGGTGGATTTCTGGCCTCTCTATTCTCTTCCATTGATCAATTGTCTATTTTGTACCAGTACCATACTGTTTTGATGACAACAGTTCTGTAGTATAGCTTGAAATCTGGGATTGTGAGACCTCCAGCTTTGTTCTCCTTTCTCAGGATTGCTTTGGCTATTTGGGGATCCAACTCCGTTTTTGATTTTTGACAACTGACAGATTTTTGACTTCCCCCTCTTTCCCCTTTCCATTTAGTCTCACAGCTGGACAAACTTATTTAAAAAAAAAAAAAGACCATGAGCTACTTCCCTTGAGGGTGGTGAGTGAAGTTCAAGCCGCAAAAATCCTAACTTGTGCATACAGAAAACCTCGCCCTGGTCCTGTCCCATAACCACAATAAAACCCAGTCTCTATCCTTCCCCTTATGGCCCCCCCATTTCTCATTTTACACCAGACTGAACCTGAGCCCTTCTCCTTGGGAAATTCTTTTGTTATTTCCTGTGTGTGTAACAAACCATTTTAAATCCATGGGTGACTATGCATCGTGTGTCCTTATATCCATAAATTCCTGGGCAGAGGGATGACCAGCATCCAACCAAGGATACTGGTCACCCAAATAATACACCATTTTATCTAGCAGACTACCATCGTTAAGTAAATAAATCTCTCATGGAGTTGTAAATACATCTTTTTTTTTTTTTTTAAAGATTTTATTTATTTATTTGAGAGAGAGAGAATGAGAGAGAGCACATGAGAGGGGGGAGGGTCAGAGGGAGAAGCAGACTCCCTGCCGAGCAGGGAGCCCGATGCGGGACTCGATCCCGGGACTCCAGGATCATGACCTGAGCCGAAGGCAGTCGCTTAACCAACTGAGCCGCCCAGGCGCCCGGAGTTGTAAATACATCTTGTACACACCAAGCAACTCAACCCTTCTTCCAGAGGATGATTCTGAAATGGTGCACCCCAGCTTTGCAACAAGTCAACTTTGCGGTCACCGTACACTTGTAAGTCAAATCATCTGCAAACATAATTTTCAAATCTGACTCAAATCCATGGAGCTGTTGTCATGTGATATGAAAATAGACTAACAAAATTTGCTTTTAATTTATGTAGATGTCTTGGGTCTAACTTTCTTAGGGTTCTAAGCCAAAGATTTATTTTTTTAAACGTTTTATGCAAATCTCAGTTAATATACACTGCAATATTAGTTTCAGGTGCACAATATAGTAATTCAGCACTTCCATGCATCACTCACTGCTCATCACAAGTGCCCTCCTTCATCCCCAGCACCTATTTCACCCATCCCCCACCCAGCTCCCCTCTGATAACCATCAGCGTGTTCTCTATAGTTAAGAGCTTGTTTCTTGGTTTGCCTCTCTGTCTCCCTTTTTTTCCCCAAGCCAAGGATTTTAAATTCATGCTAGTTACCTATTGCTGTGTAACACATTGCCACAAAATAATCAGCTTCAAACCACACACATTGATCATCGCATGGGTCCCAGAAATCAGGACTCCAGGTGTGGCTCAGCTGGGTTTTCTGCTTCAGGGTCTCACAAGGTTGCAGTCAGTACATCAGCCAGGACTGGGGGTTTCATCCCAAGGCTTGACTGGAGAACAATTTGCTTCCAAACTCATGTGATTGTTAGCAGGATTCAGTTCCCCACAGATTATTGGAGAGAAAGTTTCGGTCATTTACTGATTGTTGCCCGGATCTGCCCCTCTGTTTCCTGTCTTTCGGACCTCTCCATATAGCAGCTTATTTCACCCAAAGCCAATAAAAGAGAGTCTGCTAGGAAGACAGAAGTCAGAGTCTTAGGTAACCTAATCATGGAAGTGACCTCCCACCATCTTTGCTTTATTCCATTGGTTAGAATCAAGTCACTAGGGCAGTCCACACTCAAAGGAAGGGATGAAATAGGAGCATAGACCAGAAATAGGAGCATTTGGGACCACCTCTGTTTGCTCACCATGCTCCTTAAGAAGAGGAACAAATTCCTAAAGTTGTACTCCCTTGTGCATCCATTTACCCATTTCCTCATACTCTAATAAGAGGCCATGAATTACAGCTGTTGGAAGTAACCTGGTGTTTCTCAATTTTGTTCATTATTGCTCACTAATGTGCTTTTTCACACATTGTTTCTTAATCCATCCCCCCATGAGAGTTTAACAAATATATAGCTTATCTGTACTGTATTTCTGGACTCTATTCATAAAATGAGTAGGATTTTTTTTCATCTCCCAAGAACCAATTTTTGCCCCACTTGGAATGGTGTTGAGCCCAGGAAGAATGCATGCTGTAGAGTCAGGCAGTCAGAGTCTATATCTATCCTACCACTTAATAGTTTCGAGATCTTAGGCAAGTCACTAAATCCCTCTGAACCTTAGCTTTCTTAACTGTAAAATTAGAACCATGATAAGACCTCCCACTTATAATTGGTATGGAGATTAAATGACACAGTACACATGAAATACATAGGAGAGATTTAGTAGACAGTGCAAACTCAGTAAATGCTAATATTCTATTATTGCAATGTGCAGAACACCATGTCTAGCACTGAAATGCAAAAATAAAACAAAACCAAGAGCCTGTGCTGTTTGTTAAAGGAGACAGATCACCAAGGGTATGATATGTGCTATAAGACAGCTATATACATGATGATTGGGGCATAGACAAAAGGGGTATCTAAATTCTGGAAAGAGAGAGGAGGGCATGAAAAAGAAGAGTTTCTCAGAGAAAGGACAGTTGAAGAATGAGAATTGATTCAAGACCTGAGGAATAAAGAGCAAAAGTAATGTAATGTTAATGGTGAGGGAGAGGGAAAAAAGGAGTGGACAAATGATCATGCAGTAGAACACAGCATTTAATCGAAAGATTTGCTGACATAAGTATGTGTTCTTTCAGGTTTTTTATCCATTCATTCATACATACATTTATCCACCCACTTATCCATCCATTCATACATCTCTCCATCCATCCATCCATCCATCCATTTATCCATCCTTCCATCTATCCATTTATCCATCCATTTGTCCATCCATCCATCCATGCATGCATCCATCCATCCATCTTTCCATCCTCTGTCTTTTTGCACAAAGTTTTTAAGATAGCTTAGAAAGACACATAAAATATATAGAGGGCGCCTGGGTGTCTCAGTCTTTAAGTGTCTGCCTTTGGCTCAGGTCATGATCTCAGGGTCCTGGGATTGGGAAGCCTGCTTCTCCCTCTCCAACTCCCCCTGCTTGTGTTCCCTCTCGCTGTGTCTCTCTCTGTCAAATAAATAAAGTATTTAAAAAATATACAGAGAGACAAGATATCAATAAACCAACAGAACAATGAACAAACCAAACACAGAAGTTAAGTGAGAATGTAAAGGAGAGAACTCCATTATGGACATAGATTAGAGCCAGGGATTCGATGTATGCAAGTCTGCATTGCATATGGCCCCATATACCAGCCATATCAGGGTCACCCATTTGGTATGTTAAGATGTTGGGTTGCCTGTGCTTCCAATGTGGCCTCTAATCGTACAGAAATTTCTACTGCCTGAAGTGTCAGTGGAGAATCCTCTTAAGATATTTACTGTACTCCACATCAAATATTTGATGGCATATGAATAGACATGACAAATACAGTCCATCTCTCAGTTCATCCTTCATCAGCATCTAAAGTGAGTCAGGCAATGGAGATGAGATGACACTGGTTAAAATCAAGTCAGGTTTCAAATATTTTTTCCAGAAAATCCATTTTACTCCTTTGCTGTTGGCAGCATTTACTACAGGAAAATGTATACTTAACATTTAGCCAAAAATAAAAACCTCTGCAAAATACCTAAATATAGATTGCTTCATTACCTTCCAATCAGCCCGAAAAGAATGCAGAGGTTGGCACTCGGGAGGAATCAAGTGCTTGTGTAACCGCAGTGCTGTCTGCAATCAGAAGGAATTACAATTATGGCACTGAGCGCTAATCCTGGAAAATCAAAACACAGTTAGGCAGCCACTAAATCCCATTATAAAATATAATAATTATGATTAAGGCTTTTTTTTCCAAGAAAATGAAGAGTTGGAGACATTATGCCATCCCTTAACCATTTTCCGTAGCAGGGTCATTATTCTTTATGGCGCTACTAAATATATTCATCATTTTACAAATCCCAAGTTCACCTTCCAAATACGTGATCTCGTCCTTCTGTGTAAAGTTAACCAAAGTTGTAAAAGTGTTTTATTCCATATCTTTATTTTCCCCCACGGGGATGGGGGAGCGAAAATGTGATGCATTGGAGGAGAATCACAGAACTCAACAAAAAACCTTGAGATGTTGTTGTCTCTGTCTTTGCTCAGAAATGATCCATACAGAGATTAACCCTCTCCTGGAACATAGACATCTTAGGGGTTTACAGAGAAGAGCATGCTTTTTGGTTAGGAAGTTCTTTATGTCCTACCCTGGCTTCTTACATGCTGTACTAACCTTTGCATCCCTAGTGAAAATTAAAAACAAACCAGGTAGTATCTTCTATGAGCTCTTAAAATACTGAGACCATAATCAAAACTTCACAATACCAGTGCCAAAGAGGTCGAGGATGGTGCTAATTTTCCTGAGATAACCACCTCTTGCACAACATGCCAGAATCAGACCACACTGCTTGATTTTTGTTCTGTACTCACACAATGCAGAGCATTTATGGACACAAAATGAATATTCATAAATCTTCATTGAAAGAATGAGTAAATCAATGAATCACTACTTCCCGAATTTAATACAAAGCACTTCAGACAATGAAACCAAAATACCCATCATTCATCTCCCTCACTTCAGAACCTTGCATTCTCACAGAAACAGCAAGTTCTCAGTAAATGAATTATTTCTAGGTTGAACTATATGAAATTGCTATTTTTTTTAGGTCAGAAAATGGTTGAATATCAGCAGCATGCTAATATTTGCATTCTTCTGCTGATATCGGAGACTTTTTCCTTTTCTTTAGCAACATCAGGAAAAGTAGTTTAAGATGAGTAGGGGATATATAAATAGCATCTCACCTTGGGAAAATAGCTAAGTGAACATCAGATGAAAAGCTAAAATATTCAGTTTGGGAATATACTCTTTCAATTAGAGGAAAAACTTTGGTCACTGGTAGATACTCCTTTTAGCAAGATGAGGCATTTTAGCCCAATAAAGCATCATCTTCTGATGACTTAGCCTGAAGAGCTAGTAAGTCAATTAAGAATGAGTGTCAAAGGATCTGAATAGACATTTTTCCAAAGAAGACATCCAGATGGCCAACAGACATGTGAAAAGGTGCTCAGCATCACTCATCATCAGGGAAATGCAAATCAAAACCACAATGAGATATCACCTCACACCTGTCAGAATGGCTAAAACCAACACAAGAAACAACAGGTGTTGGTGAGGATGCGGGGAAAAGGGAACCCTCTTGCACTGTCGGTGGGAATGCAAACTGGTGCAGCCACTCTGGAAAACAGTATGGAGGTTCCTCAAACAATTAAAAATAGAATTATCTTATAATCTAGCAGTTCCACTTCTCAGTATTTATTCAAAGGACATGGAAACACTATCTTGAAGAGATATCTGCACACCCCTGTTGATTGCAGCATTATTTGTAAGAGCCAAGTCATGCAAACAACCTAACTGCCCATCAACGGATAAAAGAATGGATACAGAAAATATATACATATATACAGAAATACTATTCAGCCATAAAAAAGAAGGAAATCCTGCCATGTGTGACAACATTGGTGGACCTTGAGCTCAGTAGGCTAGCAGAAATAAGTCAGACAGAGAAAGACAAATGCTAAATGATCTCACTTATATGTGGATCCTAAAAAAAAAAAAAGCCGAACTCATAGTAATGGAGAAAAGATTGGTGGTTACCAGAGGTGCAGGCAGGGAGTGGTAAAATGGATGAAGGGAGTCAAAGGGTTGAGACTTAGTCATAAAATAAATAAATCCCGGAGATGAATGTTTAGCATGGTGACCACAGTTAAAAAAATCATAACTATGTATGGGGAGGGATGTTCACTAAATTTACTATAGTAATCAGTTTGCAATATATACATGCATTGAATCATTATGTTGTACACCTGAAACTAATACAATGTATTATGTCAATTATATCTCAGTTTAAAAAAATGAGTGTCAGCTTTGGCACAGAACTGGAAGAAAGGAGCCTGTGGCAGGAGTGGGAGCTAAACCCTGACCAAGCATTAGCTCTGTTGTGCTGGTTCAGATGATGCTCTCAGCCCTGACATGATCTTGGCTTCTCTGGTGCACAAAACACTTGACCAAAGACCAAGGGAATCTGAATAATTGACCCCACCCCAAAGATGTCCATGCCCTAATCCCCAAGCCTGTGACTGTGTTACTTTATAAGGCAAAAGGGACTATGCAGACATGATTAAGTGATGGATCCTGAGATAGGGAGAGATCCTGGCTTATCTGAGTGGTGCCGATGCACTCAAAACACCGTTATAACAGGAGCATGGAGTCTCAGAGAAGGAGATAAGACAGTGGTCATGTGAGGGTGCCATGCTGCTGGCTTTGAGGGACCATGAACCAAAGAACACAGGAAGTTTCTAGAAGCTGGAAAAAGCAAAGGAACAGATTCTACCCTACAGCTTGCAGCAGGGAGTGCACCCCAGTGAGACAGACCTGTTTCTGACCTCTGACTTCTAGAACGGTGTAATAACAAATATGCGTTGTCTTAAGCCACTGAGTCTGTGGCAATTTTTCTAGCAGCATGAGGAAAGTCATGCAGAATCTTTCTCCAGACTTCCATTACCAGGCATATATGTCTGTGAGGGATGATGTTGGACACCGATAGACACTTAGGAAAATGGAGACCCCTACCTTATTTGTCAACAGCAAACCCGATAAATGTGCATCTGTTTCATGCTCTCTATCTGTGAGTTAGGACTGAGACTGACTATATTTTTCCCCTGTCCCTCTAATTGACACACTTTCCTCTAGAGGACATGATAACTTCAGGTAGATGCCTACACCACAGGTGGGGGCTCTGGGTGGGTGAGAGAAATCACAAGGCTCATTTCTGTAGCTAGCACAAGTTGGACCCACAGAAACATGAACAGAGAGGTTTATAACGTAAGGACTAACAAGCCAGCAATAATTTAGGAGAAAGAATGTGAAAAGGGAGAAAGTATAATGTTTCCAAATAGTCTGAGCAACCATCTAGGTCTCCCGAAACAGTTCCTTGGACGTGGGACTTTGCATGCTAAACCTCGAAAGTCCTCGCAAACCAGAATACTTCGGTCACCCTATTTCCAAATAAAGATACGTGTGTCCATGGAAGACGGGGAAAAGATTGACATTAACAACCCAATAGGGCGATAAAATCATTCATTTTCTCAACAAATTATGTTAAATGTTTGTGATGGTTTAATCAAAGTGGTTAGGTTAAAAAATTTTGACATAGGCTACCATCAAGAAATAGATTATCCATTAGAAAGATATAGATTGTAAAGCTATAGATGTATAATATTTAGAGAGAGAGTGTACCCATGATAAACCTCAAAAAATTAGAATTCTGAAGTTTATTTTTTTAATGCAAGATCATTGGGTAACATTTTTATTTGTCTTGGATACCTCAGTGCTCTCTTGAGACACAATGAGGGTACTACGAAAATAGATCAAAAGTAGGAAATTGAAACAGATGTGCTCCCATACTTAAATAGGACATTTTGCTCTGACAACTTATTGGGTTCATTCAGGGGGAAAAGAACCCCACAGTGGGGCATCAGGAAATGGCAAAGTGCTCCATTTTGCTGAACGGGGGACGCGATTTGTGTGGCCTTTAACGGCTAGGTCCAGTTTCTGGAGGGATAAAATTAGGTTACAAAGGAGTGTTCTCAGTCTCACTCCTGTTATGATTTGTGGAGAGCTGGCCAGTCTGAATGTCTGTGTTTTTTGGGTGGACAGAGGGGTTGGAGAGTAGCCCCTGCCCCACACTATGCATTCCCTCATTCACAGAGAGCCCTGGAGTGCCTTTCCCATGAGGGACACATTGCTCCTTCCTACCATATCCTCTTCTAAAGACGGTGTGGCTTTATGTGCCTACACACAGCACTGCTCTGAATGCAAAGTCCTGAACTGTCACTGACCTAATTAACTTGAGATTGGTCACCTGTTGCATTTCTGTAAGTAAATATATTTATCAGAGTCTACGATAAGTGCATAGGGTCCATTTTCATGGACGATGATAATGAGTTTAAGAGTAACCCAGAAAATGTCAATTATGGCTTCAACAGAGGACGACTGATGTGCCATCACAGCGCGAGACTGCCAATTACTCACCCCACGTTGCTAATTTCAATAGTGAGGCCAACTGGAGATTTTAGGAGAGCTAATTAACCTTTGGGTAACTCTATTTGCCAATCAGGGAAGATTGGGAAATCAGATTCTTCTCTCAACTGTGCTTCTCCACCTCACAAGGGCAGACACTGGCTCACTTCAGGCAAGACAGCCTTTGAGCCACACTGGGCAGGTGAATGAAGAACATCTGGCCAAAAAGACCCAGCTGAGTCTTCGCAGGACAAGGAGAATCTGAACATTGTGCTTTCCAGATCACTGATCCTGTTCCTCGCTCATGGGGGACCGCCTCTGAGCCAGTGATCTTAACGCCATCAGAGAGAGATGGAAGGAGGAAAAGGAAGTAACCTTTGTCAGAAGCCAGGTTCGGAGAGAAGAGTTAACCTTTGGCATAGCAGTAGGGAGGGAAATCAGAAGATGAGGAAGAGAGAGACAGGAGGGGTGGAAGTGGCATCCTGATTTGGCCGTTCCTACGCTCTGTGCAAAGAGCACCATCTTCCACAGATCCAAGCTCAGTTTCCTCGTTGATAAAAGGCAGATGATGTCTGCATTACTGCATTGGGAGGGAAGGCGTATGGTTACAAGCCAAGACCATGTGGAGAAGTTTAGCTCATTAGGTCAATATTGGCAAAGGGGATGTGGAAAAAGTCAGGCAGTTGAAACCAGGGAGAACAGGCAGCAGAAATTATGTCCTGTGGAACCATGTTGCATTTCAGCTTTGTGAGTCTCAACGTGTGGTCTAGGACCAGCTGCTTGTGGTCCAGGACCAGCTGCCTGAGCATCTCCCAGGAGCCTCTTAAAAAGGCAAATCCTGGGGCACCTGGGTGGCACAGTTGGTTAAGCATCTGGCTCTTGGTTTCTGCTCAGGTGATGTCAGGATCATGAGATGGAGCCACGCATTGGGCTCCACACTCAGCCTGGAGTCTGCTTCAGATTCTCTCTCTCCCTCTCCCTCTGCCCTTCCCACTCATGCTCTCTCCTAAAATAAGTAAATAAATCTTTATTTAAAAAAATAAGGAAAGAAAGGCAAATCCTCAGCCCCAAGCCAGATCTCAGTCAGATACTGTGGGGCTGGGGCAGGTGGGGTGGTGTGAGTGCATTCATTCAGCAATGAGTATTTTAATAAGCACTCCAGGGGATTCAAATGCACGTTCAGGTTTGTCACCATTACTGTGGAAGGAGGACCTTGGTGGTAAAAACCAAAAAAACAAAACCACCACAACAACAAGAAACCAGCAAGAAGAAGGCAAAGCCCCCATCTTGGAGAAACTGTGAGACTTGGCAAGGTTGCAAGAAAAGATTTGAGGTGTGAGGAACAAGACAGGGCTTTCGATGTGCATCTGTGTGAGGCGGTGTGCAGCAGAGCCAGGAATCGGATTCACAAACAGGGCAGAATTCCTCTCTCTGGCACAGAAACAGAAGTCTGGCAAAATCAGGTGGAAGACTGAGCTGAAGGTGAATCCAGCTAGAGGACTAGATGAACCTAGAACCATAGCCAGGGTGATCCTGAATTTATTGATGTGGTTCTGGTTGCTGGGAGGCCACTGCAACATTCTCTTCATTCCTCCTCATCCTAACAGGGAGACCTCACCTTCTTTAGTCTGTCCTTATGTAATACGTCCCATGCACCTTCCTTCTGCTTCAACCCTCCTGCTATTCACTGCTTTCCCTGCATCTTCTCATGAAGTTGTTCTTGTTGTCCATTGGTCGACCAGAGGCTGGTTTTCTCTTGGTTTCCTGTCTTTCTTGAGGTTCAAAGGCTACAGCTGTGCTCAGGGAATTCCAAGCTCAGGCATGCTCTAGCTTCATGGAATGATTGATTATATTTTCTCTTTAGCGTCCAACATTGATGCTTAGTACTTCCTGTTTGTCTAGACCTTGCACTGTATTGAGTCATCATGCATGAGCAACAGTGGACAGGAGTAGGATGGAGTAAGCAATGGGCTGAGTCTCTGAGACCTGAAGTCTTATTCCATCCCTGAACCCAGTGCCTCTGTGACCTGTGGGAAGCCCCATAATGTCTGGGCTTTGAGTGATCCATCTTAGAGTAAAGTGATTTGAGTAGAAATGTTGACAGTCCTTTTCAAATCTCGAGTTCCACAATTTATACTGTTGGTTCCCATTGTTGAGCCATACTTAGGGAGGGCTTCATCCAACATCCTAAATGCATGGCTAAGAGTTAGCAAGCAATGAATATAAACAGTACGTGATGTTGTGTTTTGCTGTTTTGGACAAATATCATATCCCAACTCCCAAGACTTATGAGGTAGCTCTCTCCTGCATCTGAATGTCTTCGTTTAGACTGCTATACCAAAAATACCATAGCCTGGGTGGCTTATACACAACAGAAATTTATTTCTCACAGTTCTGGAGGCTGGAAGTCTAAGATCAAGACACCAGCAGATTCACCTGCTTACTGGTTCCTAGATGGCATCTTTTTACTGTGTCCTCACCTGGGGAAGAGGAGAAGGAGCTCTCTGGGGTCTCTTTTATAAGGGCACTATTCCCACTCTAAGGCTCTACCCTCATCACCTAAGCATTTGCCAAAGATCCCACCTCCTAATACCATCTCCTAATACCAGCAGGGTCAGAATTCAACATATATATTTGGAGAGGACACAAACATTCAGTCTGTTTCACTGAATGAGATAACTCTACTGAGAATAAGGGAAATCAGCTGCCAGCAGAGGTTTAAAAAAAAAAAGTGGAGAGGGTAAAACAGTTCTTCCATGAGCTTCATTTCTCAATCACCAGCAAACTCTCTCATTAGAGGTATCTGCAGCTTAATTAAGTCTTTTGGGTGAAGGTAAAAAAGAAAGATGACCTTTAAAATCAAATAGGCATTGCTCAAGTCAGACAAAACTGATTTTCTCAGTCATATTACAACATGGCACTGAATCTATAAGAGAATATCTCATTTTATCCTAAGTGTGTGAGGCAGAATTATAAGAAAGCTCCCAAGACTCCCACCCCGTGGTCTGTACATCCTGTGTAATCCTTGCCTTTGAGGGTAAGCACTCTCTTTGGATGTGATGGATGTCATCCAGTGATTAGGTTATGTCGCCTTTCAGGGTTGAAGGGTTTTTTGTATATACAATGAAGGTCCCTTGCCCACAGACAAATACAGTGAGGCAAGAGACTTGAAACAGCAGAGTCTCTCTTGCCAGCCCTGCAGAAGCAAGCCATCATGAGATCTACCAACAATCAGAGAGCTTGCAAGAGAATCCGGAGCTCCAGATAAGAACACAGCCCCTACTGTCACATTCACCATAGACTCGTGAAACCAGCAGAAGACTCACCTAAGCCAACGACTGGACCTCTGACCTATGGACACTATTGATGAAGGAGCAGAAGGCTAGCTGAAGATAAAGCACAAGCTGACACCCTGCAACCTCCCCCCACCCCCACTCCTGGGTAGGATATTTGTCTAGGGATCTCCCAACTACCTTAATGTTAATACATTGCTAGAGGGGAAAACAACCTTAACTTGACAATGGCAAGGCCTCCATTATCTTGTAGGTCCTCTTTAGCATATGAAAGTTCTTTTGAAACCTCCCTTTTCCTTACTTCCCCCTACTCCTGAGTATATAATCAACCACTCCTCAAGACCCTGGGGCAGCAGCTCTTTCTGCCCTTGGGTCCTGTCTCTGTGCTTTAATGAACCACCGTTTTGCACCAAAGAAGTCTCAAGAAATCTTTCTTGGTCGTTGGCTCCGGACCTCACCCCCACCAAACCTCACCTATATTCCAAAACCCCATCACTATGACATACTGAACATATGTTGTTTTAAGCTCCTAAATGTGTAGTGACTTGTTACAAAGAATGAGCAGACTAATAACAGGTAGCTTGTGGTTAGACTGGGAGAAAGGACAATTCCAAGTATTTACAAGATGTGTAGAGAAGATACCACTTTCTCAGTCTTGTTGCTTTCGGTGCATACCATGATGAAGAAAATAATGTGTTTAATATTCTGTTAGTAATCTTAATGATGGTCATTGTCAACAGACTGATATTCAAAGGTAGCATATAAAGAACAGTTCCAGTAAAAATACAAGAATCATCTGGAGTAATGAAAGATCACAAAGAGTAGAAAGGAAGAAAAGAGAAAAAAGAGTCATCAGTTACTAGCTCTTCCTCCAGTAGATTTTAGGAATCCAAGCCGGTGGCTCCGAAATGCCAGGAAACAGGTTGGTGTCACCTGCTGAGATGTCCTCTCTAGGGTTTGACATTTCCTTCAGATCGATTTCCATCTGGACCCCATTAAATGATCTGGGTCTCTATCTGGAAACTTTTCCCTGTTGCCTCAGACTGGCCATTGCCAATTTTATTACTGAATCTTTAAAGGGAAAGACCAGGGGCGCCTGGGTGGCTCAGTGGTTGGGCATCTGCCTCCGGCTCAGGTCATGATCCCAGGATCTTGTGATCGAGCTCCGCATCGGGCTCCCTGCTCCGCGGGAAGCCTGCTTCTCCCTCTCCCACTCCCCCTGCTTGTGTTCCCTCTCTCGCTGGGTCTCTCTCTGTCAAATAAATAAATAAGTAAATAAATAAATAAAATCTTTAAAGGGAAAGACAAGAGAAGGACCGTGTCAGGAAGGAAAAAATCCTCCTCTATCCTCTTTGGGTCTCTGGCTGGGTCTAAGAAGTAAACTGACAGAAGACAGATGGATAGGAGAAAAGCATACACCTTTCATTGAATTTCCACATGTGCACGGGAGCCTTCACAGGAGAATGAACACCCACAGGTGGTTTTTATGCCTTTTTGACAAGGAAGCAATACATTTGTGAAGAAATAATGGGACAAAGGGATTGGGCCTTTGGGTACAAAATGGTCAAGAAGTAACTAGGGGGTCATGGGTTGGTTTGGCAAGGTTTGTTTGTATATATTTCTTGGCCCCCGATTCCCCCTCTCTGGTGATAAGATAGCCTTCCCTTCTCCTTGTACAGGGAGGGTACCTTTCACAGGATGGTCTTATGACCTATTTCTGGGAACAAGGATAAGGCAGGGGAGAAAATCAACATAACCTTCCTGCCTCTGCCATTTTCTCATACTCCTTGAGCTCAAAATACTTAACATGCCAAGGTGCCATAATCTGGGCTAGCGTGTCCTGAACCCTGTCAACAGTGAAGAGCCCGAAACAAAACAAAAATGGCTTTGTTGACGAGTATTATCAATGTTTAAAAAAGATTTAGAACAAGCTTGACATCCAAGCTCCATTTTGAGTTTGCATTGGAAGGAGATAGAAAAGGTCAGGAAACTGACAACCTTGTAGCAAAACAAGAGTGAAACATCATAAAATAGAGTTTTATCTGGTAATCGTTCTCTCACTGAAAATGTGAAATACATCTTGAGAGGAAACTAGGGAGGTATAAGTTTGCCAATAAATCTTCCTTGGGAAGATCTGTTTTTTCTCCCTAAAAACAAGTCCATTCTATGAAAAGTATCTTTTAAAGGATAATTTTCAAAGAAATGGTAAGATCATGACTCTTGGACCGATATAAAATGAACCAAGTGTTTGAGAATGGCATTTAACTCAGTATTGGTGAGTGAACCACTGGGAAAGCATTCCCTCACCATCAAAGAACAACCCCCCCCCCCCGCCCCCAAAACAAATCCTATTTCTAGGGTAAACTTATAGAAATCTGTAAGCAAATGGAGGCAAAACAGACTTCTTTTTTTGTGGGGGAGGGAAGTCAACTGAATTTTCAAGAGACAAAATTTGCATGCCTATAGACAAGAATTGTTTCGCACTATTCTTGGTCATTTGTTACTTACAGAGTCATAAAATCACTCAAAGGCAATGCAAGGTGCACAGCCCTGTAGGATCAACCAAATAAGCAGGAAGGCTATGATCAAAACAATGCATAGCTTCCTCTGGAAGCTCAAATGTTGCACTACACATACTTTATTTTATGAATTAGTCATCATACCTGATAGTATTCAGTTTTTTATTTTACTGGCAGCTCTGCACAAGCCTCCAATTTTTGAAGAAATGTTACTGGTCGATGTGGTACAGAAGTAGACAACCCAGTCTGGGCTACACTGATGGTTCTCTTTGCTTTTACGTTCGGAAGTTATTCTTCAGCTTGGGCTCCCGTATATTCTAAACTTGCCCATAAATGGCTTTTGGTTGCTCCAAAAAATGAACTAGAACATGAAGGAAAGAGTTTGCCACTGATGAGGTTCTTCAAAGTAATTTGTGGCAGTCTTTAAGGGTAATCCTGAGTGAAGACTTCAAAACGTATCTTGAGCATTTACAATAAGCTTCAAAGGATGATCATTTTTTGAAGGGGTTAATGCAAATCTGTGTGTTTATGTTCGGTGCTGTTCGCTAAAAATAAAGCAAGTTTAACTTTAGAGTCACATGTTTTGGAATGAACACAGCACTGGACTGAACACAAATCCGATGTGAAACAAGGTTCCCTCCAAGCTGGGTTTAAGGGTCCAGAATTGTGGGGAAAATGTGCTTCAAGGAAAAAGTATGCATCATCCGCATAGAGCACATTTCCCTGAATTATCCCAACGATCTCATGACTCTGTAAATTGTAGGTAACAGATAGTGATGCAAAGTAATTCTTAGAGATACACAAAGGCTTTTCTGTCCCATTTAGACTTATTAATTAGGTTTAATTACCCCTTTTCCTGTTGCCCTGTAGAAAAACCAGTTGACCTTCCATTAGCACATCCATTGAAACATTCTCAATTTATAATTTTAAAAAAAATTTTCCCTCAATTGAGGAATACGATTATTAAAATGTGTTCATTTTTGTATCTTATTATGAGTGTAATGATTTTACCCTTTTGTGAGCTTTGCGGTTTCAAGTACAATTGCGTTATTAGTCATAGACAGAGACGCAGCGTAAATGCTTATGACGATCACACTTGTTATTGGACATGAGATGGATTTGGAGCTGTTGGCTGCACATCATCTAGAGGGAATTTTTCTAGCACCATTTCTGCATCCCCAACCAAGCCAAGCATCCACACAAAATCACCCCACATCAAGGAATTCTGAAATGTGTTGAGGACAGAACTGGAGGCCTAACCTTCTTGGGCTGAAAGCTCATCTTTCAGAGGAATCTCCCTTTCTGTTCTCTGTGAACGTTCAGTTCCTCTTTGAACCGCTTCTCTCTTAGATCACATTTTTCTTTCAATTAATTTCCCTGCTTAAAACGTATCTCTACCATGGTTGATATTTTGAGATCAGCTCGGTGTCTTCTCTTGGGAAGAAATGCACACCCTCCCGGTTAGTTTCTGGGGGAGAGATGATCCAAGCTTGTGACTGGCAAGAAATTCTGCCTAAGATTCTTAAGGGCTGTGGGACCCAAGTCCCATGTACGGTGGAATTTCCCCACACCAACCTGCAAATCTCAGACACCAGCCCTGTGTCCTACAACTCAACTCCGTTTTGACACATCTACCTGGAGATAGGGTCAGAGCCCACAGGTGAAGGGCTCAGTCCTCCGAGCCTGCCCCCTGCACTTCAGACACCACTCACATGCCCACATTGTCACCTCTGCTTCTCACCCACCTGCCGCGGGTCAGAGGTTCCCACGACCCCTCCTGGGGTTCAATTAATCTGCTCACAGAACTCAGAGAAACATGGTACCTGCTAGACCACCAGTTTACTATACAAGACTCTAAGTCAGGATGAGCCAGATGAAGAGATGCTCAGGGCCAGATATGGGAGAAGGGGCACAGAGCTTCCATGTTCTCCCCAGGGGCACTGCTCTCCCTGCACCTTTGTGTGTTCACCTACCCAGAAGCTCTCCACACCCTGTCCTTTTGAGGTTTTATGGAGGCTTTATTACATAGGCACAATTGACTAAATCACTGGCCATTGGCATTTGAACTCAACCTCCAGTGCCATTCCCCTCCCTAGAGTTGGGAGGATGGAGGTGGGACTGAAAGTTTCAACCCTCCAATCACGAGGTTGGCTCCACTGGCAACCAGTTCCCATCCTCAGGGGTTTCTCAAAAGTTACCTCATTCACATAACAAAAGATACCTATATGGCTCCCATCATGGGGAATTCCAAGGGTTTTAGGAGCTCTGTTCCCGAAACAGGAGCCAAAGACCAAATTCATATTTCTTATCCTAAATCACAATATCATATACCTTAGTGAGAGACTTTATCCACATGGGTTAAGATGGCTGTCTCTTTCCATTCGGACTTTCTCTCTTTTCTCCCGGACCATGCGCCAGCTGAGGTCGGGGTGGAGAGAGCAATTTGAGGGGAAAGAGAATTGGGAATAGATTTAGTTTGGATGTGTGTGTCCACTGTCACTTCTACATAATGTCAGATTTGGCTAGCTCTCCCGGTGTACAATGGTTTGGCTTCCAGAAATACTCCTGCTGCTGTGGGTCCTAATTCACCTGACACTGTGACAGAAAGGGGTTAGACCACAGGTCCTGTTTGGATATGAAAATATCCTTAATGCCCATCACTGGAAGTAGATGAATAAGAGAGAAAGAAACCAGCCTTCAAATGTACAGAGATAAAAGCTCTTGTATGGATTTTCACCCTAACTATGAGGCATGTGGTATTATAAGAAAGCGTTCCGTTGTCATCAATGCCTGGGAATAATGGAAGTTCTATCCTGTCAGGAATAGACTACATCATGTAGTATATGAAAATAGAAACACATAATGCTCGTTTTCTTCTTTTTGTTCTTAAAAAAATGGAATTGAGTGAATTCCTGTGTTTGCAAATCAAAAGCACACTGTATAAAGCCAGCAGACGGCAAGTGCCTCAGTCACCAGTCATATATACGGGAAACTTGATAGCGGTTTCCACATTTAGTCTTGTCTTTAAAATCTTGATGCTATCTCAAGAATATCAGTTGTGAGCTATGAGGTTGGGACAAGTTTTTCCAGTGATATTTAATTTAAAAATTCAATCAACTTCCCCACCCCAAAATAAGGACTTTGTGTAGCTGTGTGAATTTCTGTGACTGGTGATTTTCTCTGCAGAGAACCTGTGCATTTCTCTCTCTAGGAACTTGAAGGATGAGGTTGCCCATCACCATGGCAGGTAGCTAGCCAGGTGGCAGTGTTCAGCTTTACCTGAGCCCTGAGCTCTCAGAAAATAGGCATCACCGTTCTCTAGATTGTCCCCAGAGAAGATCCACCTCCCTCCTTCCTTACCACTGGTAGAGGACAAGGATGATTCCCTTGTCTATTTGCCTCTATGAAACCCCAGTCTCCAATCCTTGTCTTCTATCTCTTCCTCATTAGTGAACATTCCCCCTATTGCAATAGCCTGAATCAAATCACCTCATTCATCTCCAGGCACATTTTTGTTTGTTTTCCACAAAGGGAACCAGACATTCTACCACTGGCCATAGACTTACAAGAGTTACAGAAACCCAAAGATGAGTGCCTGTGATGTGGGAAAATCTCAAAGGGGGTGTAAGGGATGGGAAGCACATTTACAAAATTTGGAGATAATAACAGAGAAATGAGGCTGTAGAATGCACACTGGCATGACAGTTCTAACGTTCAAGGAGACTCACATCACCCTGACAATACTCAGATGCCTTCTGGGCTTCTTGTGGCTCTGAGTTGGAAATCCAAATTCCATAAATCACTGCAGATTCAGCATCATCTCTACACATACCCAGGGACTCAGCCAAATGCCAACAATTTGTAGAAACAGTCCTACCTTTACATGCAAGCCTTCCCTCTGCTTAAAACCCTTCCCCTTAGACTCCATCTAGATGCTGTTCATTATCCCTGATCTGACTGCTCTCTGTCCAAATCCATGAGCATGGCTTTCCTTTTCCATTTCCCCCCGAGTGACTTTTTCGTAAAAGAGGTACAGTATTTGGGCGCCTGGGTGGCTCAGTTGGGGGCGCCTGGGTGGCTCAGTCGGTTAAGCGACTGCCTTCGGCTCAGGTCATGATCCTGGAGTCCCTGGATCGAGTCCCGCATCGGGCTCCCTGCTCAGCAGGGAATCTGCTTCTCCCTTTGACCCTCCCCCCTCTCATGCTCTCTATCCCATTCTCTCTCTCAAATTAAAAAAAAAAAAAAAAGAGGTACAGTATTTGCGCATCGTGGCTATGATGAAGTCGCACTGGGACAGAAGCCACCAGTAAATGCGAAGCTTTAATTGCTGAGCCAAGGAGTTTTGGTTCCCACTAGGGAGCTATTCTAAGTGAAAAGGTCCAGAATATGCCACTGTGGCATAAAAAAATATTTTGAGTTGAAGGCATTTGAGAATGAGCTTCCCCAAACTCCCAGAACTCCCTTATCTGCCTGAACACAGAACCTCCAAAGAAGAAGTCAAAACAACTTCATAAATCCCCTCCCTAGTGACAACCACAGAACAGGGACTCATCACTGGAGACTAGAAGTCAGCACCACACAAAAGAGACACATTTTCACTACACGGCCATACCTCCCATCTATTGTAAGGGCCAGTTTATCTTCCCTAAAAGTCATTTGTTTTCCCTTAAGAGCCAATCTCTGCCTCTACCTTCCCCTATTAAGATGGTACCTAAGCTCAAATTCTAACTGCCTCCTTAAGTCACATTTTTTTGTGAACTCCTGCATGTAAAAATGTGTCTTTTCTTTTGCTAATCTCTCTTTTCTCAGTTTAATTCACAGGCCCCCAAATAAGAAATTAAGAGGGTACACCAAAAGTTTTTCCTTTTTGACATAGCCACATGACAGATAATGGCTTTTTTTTTTTTTTTCTAAATTGACACAGCGATTCAATGTATTCCTATTAATTTCTTCTTTTTAATTGTGGTAAAACACAAAATATAAAATTTACCATCAAAACCATTTTTGAGTGTACCGTTCAGTAGTGTGAAGTATATTCACATTGCTGTGCAAAAGATCTCATTCTTTTTTTAAATACTAAATCTACTAAATATGTATTTATTTTTAAGAGCAGTTTTAGGTTTCCAGTAAAATTGAGAGGAAGGTGCAGAGACATCCTGTGTACCTCCCTGCCCCCACACAAGCACAGCGTTCCCCTCATTATCAGCATCCCGGCTAGAGAGGTAAATATTTTTGTCAGGGATGAACCTACACTGACACATCATAATCGTCCAGAGTCCATGGTTTACATTAGGACTCATTCTTGCTGGTGTACATTCTATGGGTTTGGATAAATGTGTAATAACATATATCTACCATGATAATATACAGAAGAGTTTCACTGCCCTAAAAACCTTCTGTGCTCTGCCTGCTCATCGCACCCTCCTCCCCAACCCCTGTCAACCAGTGATCTCTTTACTGTCTTCATAGATTTGCCTTTTCCAGAATGTCCCAGAGCTGAATCATGCAGTACATAATCTTTCCAGATTAGCTTTTATCACTTAGTCATGTGCATTGACGTTTCCTCCGTGTCTTTTCATGGCTTGATAGCTCAGTTATTCTTCATGCTAAATAATATTTCATTGTTTGCTTGGACCCCAGTTTATCCATTCACCTACTGAAGGGTGTCTTGGTTGCTTCCAAATTTTGTCAATTATGAGTAAACCTGCTACAAATGTCCGTGTGCAGAAATTTTTGTGTGAACATTCATCTCCTTTTGGTAAATACCAAGGAGCACGACTGCTGGATTGTATGCTTAGAGTGTGTTTAATTTACTAAAAAACCACCAAACTGCCTTCCAAAGTTGCTGCACCATTTTGCATTCCCACCAGCAATGAATGAGAATTCCAGTTGCCTCTGGAATATTTTCATCTTGCAAAACTTAAAATCCATACCCATCAAACACCATGCCCCCCAAGCCCCCATAACCACCATTCTACATTCTATTTGTATGAGCTTGGCTACTAGAGATGCCTCACTTGAGTGGAATCATCCCATATTTGTCCTTCTATAACTGGCTTGTCATTTAGCATAATGTCCTCAAGATTCATTCATGTTGTAGCATGTGACAGGATTTTCTTCCTTGTGAGGATGAATAATATTCTGTTTGCCAAATATACCACATTTTGTTTATCCATTCATCCATCAGTAGACATTTGGGTTGATCCCCCCTCTCAATGTGAATAGTGCTGAAATGAACTCAGGAGTGCTAATATCTCTTTGAGATCCTGCTTTGAGTTCTCCTGGATATGTATATACCCAGAAGTGGGATTGTTGCATATTTTCTTTTTTTGAGGAAGATGGGCAACACATAGTTAAAACCAGCTTCAGGAAATAAAATTACTGACACTTAGATACATTTGGATAAAGATAAGAGAATGATCCCTGGAAAAAAGTGCTTCCTCTACATTTATTTCCCTAGAGCTTTATAAATGGAAAGAAATCTGAGGATTGGTTACAGTTATAGGAGTAGACAGAGCCCCTGGAAGCCATGCAAATTCAGTATATACAGTGTAGGCATGTCTCAGAAATACTGCCAGTTCAGTTCCAGACCACTGAAATAAGTATTGCAATAAAGCAAGTCAAATGAAGTGTTTGGTCTCCCAGCACATGTAACAGTTACGTTTACACAACACTTTAGTCCATTAAGTATGCAAGGGCATTCTGTCTAAGAAAATGCACAAACTGTAATTGAAAAATACTTTGTTGCCAAAACAATAAAAATGCTAGCCATCATCTGGGCTTTTCGTGAATTATCATCAGTGATCAGAGACCACCATAACAAATAGAACAAGGAGGAAGCTTGAAATATTGTCACTGTTCTCAAAATGCGACCCAGAGACACCAAGTGACCAAATGCTGTTGGAAAAAATGACACTGAAAAGCTTGCTTGATGTAGGGTTGCCACGAAACGTCAGTTTGTGCAAAACCCAGTATCTGCAAAGTGCAGTAAACACAAGGCATGCCTGTATCTTCAAGAACTTAACTTATACACAGTTTTCATTGGAAGTGTTTCTGCAGAATCATGGGGTGGGGGGGTTTGGTTGGTTTGTCTGTAGTTCTGTAATTTTCCATGAAAAAGGTATCTCGGGTATATGTTGTTATAATAATGTGCCCAAGGAGGAGTCTTAAATCATAATCCTTTCCAACCAGCCACTATGATAAGGAAGGGAAGGTGGGAGAAGGCAGAGCTTAATGACTCAGTGTGTTCTGTAATTAAAGCCTGCGAGCCTGAATATAGTTGTCCAAAGAACTCTAGACCTCTTCCAAAGGCTAGGATTCATTGTTATTTGAAAGGAGCCTGATGATAAATTTACAGGACGATGCCCACGGGAGGGGGAGAATTCATTGGTTGGAGGTGTTAGGACTAACACACCAGCAGTTTGGGGCTGCCTCTAGCTCAGTACAAGGAGGAGTGGGCATTGGCAGATGGAGATGCTCTTCCCCTTTTGGTGGTTTTTTTAGGCAGGGTCCACAAACCATGACTGCCTCGGGCTCTTGTTCCTGTCCCTGCGGTATAATACAAAATATATTTGCCCTTTGCCTGCCGGCACAGAGCCCCTGAAGCTCTCGGATTTCCGGAGGGATAGGCCTGTCTTTTGTTCTTTATAATGAGACCCTTTGGACCACATCAGAGTTTATGCTAATGAGATACTCTGGGTGGGACCCCTTGGTGGCTTCAGGATGGGGGCTGGTCACCAGAAAGACCAGGTGATTAGACGGTTGGCACTTTCAGCCCCTCCCTGAGCTCTGGAGAGGGGAGGGGAGGGAGGCTGGAGGCTGAGATCTGTAACAACTCTTTAACAATGAGACTCCAAGACCTTCCAAGTTGGAGAACGCACTGAAGGACTAGAAGCGTGGCACCCAGAGAGGACATGAACCTCTCTTTCCCCACGTGCATACCTTGCCCTTTGCACCTCGTCCATGGGGCTGTTCCTGAGTTGCATCCTTCATGGCAAACCGGTTAACAGTACCTAAATTCTTTTCCTGAGTTCTGTGAGCTGCCCTAGTAAGTTATCCAACCTGAGAGGAGGATGTGGGAACCCCCAAATTTGTCATTGGCTGGGGCCTAGCCACCCCATTTGTGGCTGACATCTGAAGTGGGGGACAGTCTTGTGGGACTCAGCCCTTGACCTGTGGGGTCTACGTTGACTGTAGATTAACAGTGTCTCCGTTGAGTTGCATTGTTGGAGCACCCAGAAGCTATGAGAAAATCAGAAAGTTGGTGCAGGGATGCCACACATATTTGGTGTCAGAAGTGGTGTTGAGAAATAGCACACCATCGTAAATCTTGTTAAATTACCATCTTGTGAAATCCACTCCAAATGTAATACTGGAGAGGAACAAAAAATAGCAAAAGGATTCCAGAATCTTCAACATGGCTGCACACTGACCAGTAGATCTAATAATTCTTTGCCAAACTTTATAAAACATATCCAGTCCGGGGTGCGCCTGGGTGGCTCTGTCGGTTCAGCGTCTGCCTTTGGCTCGGGTCATGATCTCCGGGTCCTGAGATTGAGCCCTGCATCGGGCTCCCTGCTCAGTGGGGAGTCTCTTTCTCCCTTTACCTCTCCCCCTGCTTGTGCTCTCTCTCTTGCTCTCATATAAATAAATAAATCATAAAAAAAACATATCCCGTCAGTTATCCTTGAGAAAGTGAGAATCAGAGTTTTTCTAGTGAAGAAGATGAATCAAACACTCCTTCCCAGTATGCCACCTGCGTCTCAAAACTGTGAAGTCAACAGAATACACCTTTTTGAGTCAAATGGATGGCATGTACAAATAAGAAGAACTTTTATTAAAGCATTACAATAGGAAAAGTTTTATATCAGAAGGGAGAATTTTGATACAGCCATGCAGATCATAATAGTCATATTATTGTCCATACATTTTATGCGTCATCATAAGCTTCTCAACCAATCTTGATTTTTTGCCCTCCATGGAACAAAGGGCAATGCCTGAAGACGTTTTTAATTATCGGCAGTGAGGAATGTATACTCCTGGCATCTGGGGGGTAGACAGCAGGAATGCCGCTCAACACCCCATAACCCACAGGACAACCCTAAAACCGTTTGCTGGCCCCAAATGTCAGTAGTTCCCAGGTAGAGAATCTCAGCATGTGCTACTCTTGAAAAGTAGTTACTGTTTTGTTTTGTTTTTTAAGATTTATTTATTTATTTATTGGAGAGAGAGGGAGATAGAGAGAGAGCATGAGCAGCGGGGAGAGGCAGAGGAAGAGGGAGAAGAAGACACCCTGCTGAGAAGGGAGCCCAATGCGGGGCTCCATCCCAGGACCCAGAGATCATGACCTGAGCTGAAGTCAGACGCTTAACCGAGTGAGGCCACCCAGTGCCCTGAAAAGTAGCCACTGTTAAGATTCTAGTTTCTGGGGTGCCTGGGTGGCTCAGTTGGTTAAAGCGTCCGACTCTTCATCTCGGCTCAGGTATTGGTCTCAGGGTTGTGACTTCAAGCCCCGGGTTGAGCTCTATGCTGGGCATGGAACCTGCTTAAAAAAAAAAAAAGAAAGAAAGGAAGGAAGGAAGCAAGCAAAATTCCTAGTTTCTGCCTTGTTCCCTTTTTCTCAAGATTTTACTATGCTATTTCTTGAAGAGGTGAGTAGAAAGCAACAGTGATTTTTTAAGTAAGGAGTGAATATATAGTTGCAATGCAGTGTTATGAATTCTTTAAGTTGAAACACCCGTTCCTGCATACTACGTATTAAACAGAACCATAGAATTTCAGAAATTCTACAGATAACCCTAGTGTAGACAGTCTGTGACACATCTTTGGGGGAGAAATAGAAAAAAGAAAAATAACAGTACGACTCTTTGTTCACCCTTATTTGTCAAAGTTGATGGTTTTCTTTCTGAATAACCATCAGTAAGACAATAAACAAAAGCTACGTGGTCAGGTATGGAGCTGAAATGTTCCTTTTTTTTTTTTAATGTTTTATTTATTTATTCATGAGAGTCAGAGAGACAGAGAGAGAGAGAGAGGCAGAGGCAGAGGGAGAAGCAGGTTTCCCGCCTAGCGGGGAGCCTGATGCGGGACTCGATCCCAGGACCCTGGGATCATGACCTGAGCCGAAGGCAGATGCTTAACCATCTGAGCCACCCAGGCGCCCTGAAATGTTTCTTTTGAAGCAAGTAACAGTGAGTTACAGGATACCCCTGATGAAATCCCTTCTGTCATTGGTAAAAACCAAACAAAGAAAACCCTCTTTGAAATGAGCATTCCTGACTCGGAAGGCATGATGGTTTAAATGTGAAAAAAAAAAAAAAGTCAAGTTGGGGAAATGTCCACACTGTAGAGTTCCTGTAGAGTTCCCTGGGTGTGGCATTCAGCTTCTCTTTACTACGTGGCTTTATGACAGCAGGCAGAGTTGTATTTTTATACATGTGTCCTTCATTCTCTCCAAGAGAGTTGTTTTGGTCCAGTAGAAGGATGTGTGACATGTGTGACACGTTTGAGGGCAATGTCATTCTAACTAAGGATTAGATCATCACATTTTGGATCAAGATGCATAGGAAAACCCAAGAAATAGAGCTGTCCAGGAAAACGTTGTACAGAGGAGTGGAAAGGAACAGGAGAACAGAGATGGTTTAAAACGTTTATTCTAAGGGCACCTGGGTGGCTCAGTCGGTTAAGCGTCTGCCTTTGGCTCAGGTCATGATCCCAGGGTCCTGGAACAGAGTCCCATATCGGACTCCCTGCTCAGCGGGAAGCCTGCTTCTCCCTCTGCCCCTTCCCCTGCTCGTGCTTTCTCTCTCTCTCTTTATAATGGATAAAATCTTAAAAAAAAATTATTTATTCTAATGCGCCAACTGTGGTCATTCTCAGACCACACCCTCGATGACCCAATCAACCAGTTCAGTTCTGGTTAGTTCACTTCTCTCAGCAACCAAATAACATTGGCTATTGGTAGCCAATCAGTGACATCTTACTAGAAGTATTTCAGTGGTTCAGAACAGTAGCTCTACTAGCCATGTCTACATTTGGGGGGATTTGTGGCATTTAGCTAAGTACATTCTGGTTGAACAAAATTGAGATTCAGACCCTTCTGAGGGAGGGGGGAAGCACCTTCCCTGATATGATTATGCAGCAGTGCATGTATAGTGGAGAAGGATCTTGTAGAGTGTTGTTGAATCCGATGTATAAAAGGCATTCTCATCAGGTCAGAAGGCTGGAACAATGCATGTGTTCTCATCTGAAAGATGGAGTAGTGATAATGCTTAATGACCACTTCCCTTCCTTGGAAGGCAGCTATGCTCACCACTATACCACCAACGCAGATACCACTTCCCTTCCTTAATGACAGTGATTCCCTTCAATATTTGTCTTTTGTTTTTAAATCAAGATCATAATTGTAAACCTATTTATAGGCTGTTCGCAGTAATGCCACTAAATGAGAATTCCAGTTGGGTAGATAAGGTCAGATAATGCGTCAGCAACTTACCATACAATGTATGTGTGTCATCGTCGAGTGATCTACAGCATAGCAGAGGGGTCTGGTGGTGTGAGATTCATGGGCGTGCATTTTCTGTCTGACCCATCCAGTCATTGGCTTTCTCTAGTAGACATCAATTTTCCATCGCTTATGATTTTCTAAGTGGCTTATGCAGCTTCCTGGTGTCTCCTTCTTGGTGCCATCTAAACCATGTTAGAGTTCCAGATGTGGCTAGGGTAAGAATTCGTGTTAGGATCCATGTTACAATCCATGATTATTAATCCAGCAGACATTCCCTGTTGTTTGAAGAGCCTAGCTCTTGTTTGGATTCCATTCAAACCAAGACTTTGAGTAGTTAGTTCTGATTAGTCCACTTTTCTCAGCATCCTTGAGAGTTTGTTATTTTAAGATATGCCCTCTCAATGGATGCAAAAGGTTTAATAAAGAAAAACAAATTGCAGTTCATATAGCATGGTGAGTAGAACAGATATACAGATAAAAGATTGAGTTCTTCTATCTCATGCTATCTTCATCTTGACTTTTACTTAGAATTAAAGCATGGAGTCTGGGCTTGGGATCTGGAACCATGGACTCTACAGCTATAAAGTATTGGTGTATCCAAAACTATGTATTTCATGATACTATTTAATTGGCAATGGGCCGGGTGCTGGGGGTACATTTCTCATACAAGACACATGTGGTTCCTACCTTGGATGTGTACATATAAACAATGAAGCTGGATCTTTATTCTGTACCATCTGCACACAACTCAAAATGGATCATCAGCCCAAATGTAAGAGCTACATTATTATAAAACTCCTAGAAGGAAACATGAGTCTTTCTTCATCACCTTGAGTTAGGCAATGATTTCTTAGCGATGAAGCAAGAAGCAGAATGACGAAAGAAAGCAGAGAAAGCTGGACTTTATCAAAATTAAAAACATTTGCTCTTCAAGAGACACCATCAAGAAAACAAAAGGACAACTCTCAGACTGAGAGAAAAGAATGCAAAATCATGTATCCAATAAGGGACTTTATTCAGAATATGTGAATAACTCAATAACAAAATAATAAATAACCAAATTAAAAATGCAAATGGAAATTTCTCCCAAAAAAGATGTATGGATGGCCAAGCCTTACTTAAAAAGATGCTCAATATTATTAGCCATCAGAGAAATGCAAATCAAAACCTCAACAAGATAACATGTTGCATCCACTAAGATAGCCGAAATAAAAACCACAGGCAATAACAAGTGTGGGTCAAGATGGGGAGACCCTGAGTCTCTCATATATTGCTTGAGAACATAAGACGGTGCAGCCACCTTTATGAAACAGGCTGACAGGTGTTCGAAATATGAAACCTAGAATTACCATGTGGCTCACCAATTCCACTGCTGGGTATCTACCCAGAAGAAACAGAAACATTCGTCCACATGACATCTCATAAATAACAGCCCTCATTCACTAGAGCCAAAAGGTGGAAACAATCCGAATGCCCATCAACATATGAATGCAGACCAAAGAGGTCCGTCCATACATACAATGAAGTATTATGCAGCCATCAGACAGAATGAAGAGCGGCTATACACCACAAGATAGGTGAATTCTTTGAAGAAAAAAAAAAAAAAAAAGCCAGTCATTAAAAAGCATATATTGTAGGGGGAATGGGGAGTTATTGTTGGGTAGGTACAGGGTGTCGGTTTTACAAGATGACGATAGTTCTGTGGATGGATGGTGGGGATGTGTGTCCAACAGCGTGAGTGTATTTAACGCCACCGAACCATACACTTAAAAATGGTAAAGTTGGTACATTTTACATTATCCATATTTTATCACTGTTAAAACTGAAATATCAGCATGTATATGAAATGCCCAGAAAAGGCAAACCTATAGAGACACGAAATAGTTGGGTGGTTGTCTAGCAGTGGGGACAGGATGAACGGGAAGGAATGGGGAATGATGGCTAATAAGCATGAGTTTTCTTTCTGCGGTGATGGAAACATTCCCAAATGACATGGGGGTAGGGATGACTGCACAACTCTATAATATATTAAAAGTCATGGAAATGTATGGATAAAATAGGTGAATTGTAGGGTATCAATAAGGCTGTGAAGAAAGCACCATGATATCTAGATTTATTAAACCATAATTGTCTGTCATCATTCACTGTGCCTTCACTCGTTCACAATTGGCCAGCATTTCATGGACAAGAGCTTTCAACACCACATATAAGGTGAAAGGAAGAAGAAAGCTTGAAGATAGGACTGGACCAGTATGGGAAAAACCCAGTGGGGTTGGGCCAGATTCTGTAATGTCTAAGGAGCTGAGAGTCGAAATGAGTTTACTGAGGGCCAAGAGCAAGAGGCTCTCAGACCAAGACCAAACCATTGTAAATCTTAGGAGTCAAGGTCCAAATGGCTGTTAATTTTAATTGTGTTTTAACAAAGATGTTGAGCCTCGAGGTGCAGTTGCTTGAGCTGGACAGTTGTTGAGTGTGGTTTATTTATTTTTTTATTTTTTTAAAGATTTCATTTATTCATTTGAGACACAGAGATAGATAGAGAGAGGGAGAGAGCATGAGCAGGGGGAGGAGCAGAGGCAGAGGGAGAAGCAGGCTCCCCGCTGAGCCAGGAGCCTGATGTGGGGCTCGATCCCAGGACCCCGGGATCATGACCTGAGCCGAAGGCAGACGATCAACCATCTGAGCCACCCAGGCGCCCCTTGAGTGTGGTTTAAATACTGGCTCCAAAATTCATGAACCACAGGCATCAGCAATCTTTAATCTCTCTAACCTCACAAGTACATAACAGCGGGGATAACAAGATGGTGTGTGTGTGTGTGTCATGACATTATGGTAAGAACTCAGTGAGCTTACATAACTATAACCAGCACCGTATCTGCTAGCGAATACTCTTTTCCTCTTTATTAAAAAGATTGGACTCACATGGCAAATTTAGCTACCGTTCCACATTCATTAGAATGGTACTTCCGGTCAGAGAAGCTTTTCATCGTGTCCTAGAAACCATTCCATCGTTCTATCTTTGTTTAAGGTCAGCACTTACCCTGTGTGTGGGTGAGCGGCAACTTTTGCAATCTCAGACGCCGGTTAGGTGTGTACAATATCTAATGCGAGCTCTTTATTTCTGTACATATAATTTGGCAGTCATTCAGCATGTTTGCAATTACTCTTCTGA
Source organism: Neomonachus schauinslandi (assembly GCF_002201575.2). Classification (NCBI taxonomy): domain Eukaryota; kingdom Metazoa; phylum Chordata; class Mammalia; order Carnivora; family Phocidae; genus Neomonachus; species Neomonachus schauinslandi. The sequence goes on from NC_058419.1 coordinate 122,647,274, forward strand.
TTTAGAAGACGTCTCTGGTTAAATTTGGACAAATCATTGCATCTCCTAAAATTGTCTTAGCATCATATCAATAATGATTTTTTTTTTGTATGTTCCATATCAGGGTATTTTACTCTCTAATCCATTTTTGAGTTCTGTGATATTTGCATTGTACAATTGCATTCAGCAGACGGTGATGCATTTTTCTATACCAAAGGGGGAAAAGAAAAATCCCCACAAAAGAAAATTAGGCATTTTGAGTTACACTCAATTATTTGAAGGTTATTTGCGTAATAACAGGATTTTGTTAAGAGTTCAGCGTGCCTGCTGTTTATTCCCTACTTGAAGTCATAATCCTGTTTGTGACATCTCTATCATCTCCATGGCAACCAATTGTGATTCAACAAATTGAGGATTACGATGGGGACCAAAGTGAGAATAAACAGGTGGTACAGTTGGAGGATATAAGCTTTCAAAAAAAAAAAAAAAGATTACAAAAATTTCAGTACTTGCTTTTTTTTTTCAAAGATTTTATTTATTTGAGAGAGAGAACATAAGCAGGGGGAGCTCAGGCAGAGGGAGAAGCAGACTCCTGGCTGAGCAGGGAGCCTGATGCGGGACTCGATCCCAGGACCCTGAGATCATGACCTGAGCTGAAGGCAGACACAACCAACTGAGCCACCCAGACGCCCCTCAGTACTTACTTTTAAAATATAAAGATATCCTGCTGGAAATAGCCACGTAGTCATGATTCTCATCAACCATAAACTTAGTCCTAAGTGGATTCATGGATAGGAGTTAACTTGAATTACACTAACTCACCTATAAGACAGGTAATAAAACTGCCATTTTGGTTCGTCCAAATGTTGTCTATAAAAATTCGTAGGTGGTGGTCATGTGGCTTTATGTTTCCTAAAACTGGCATTTCCCTGTCAAGCTGTTGGAAGAGGGAGGTGTCCAGACTTCTCTAAGGGCTAGAGCACATTGAAATCTGTATTTAGCTCATTTTCTAATCACAGTGAACAAGTAAGCACTTTTCCCAAAGTCATACCATTGGAAATAACACGGCCCTGATTTTAATTTTGATTTTGTGACTCTATGTGCTAATTGTCTTTGCAATGCTCTATGGCAGCTACTAAATTGGCCACAGAAAGTACAGATACCGAAAGAAGAATATATTTTTTTTCTGACCCTTCCTCCAAATGTTGCTTCTGAAACATGGTTAGATTATTTTCCCCCTTGGTTTTATCATAATGTTTGGAAAATGAATTTTCCCCATGTCCAAAATCTTGAGATCTTTTCCCACTCCATATTCTACAAAAGTGAATTTCGGAGATAAAGTGGTGAGCCAATGTCGCTGATGGTCACTGACATTCTATACGATGCTCACAAACATATGCATACAACAAGATTGAATATTTTCAGAATACTCGAATGCCAACATTAGTCATTACCACACATTCATAGGAATTCAGGCCAATCAATTATTTCTCCAAGCCTGCCATATGAATCAAAAGATCAATACGTGGCCAAAGTCATTTATCAGAACACTCTAAGAACACTAAGTGACAGGCTATGTAGAAGAAGGGATAGGGAATTACACTTTTGGTTAAAGCTATTGTTAGGGCTTGAACTTTGTCCCCCTAAAATTCATATGTGGAAGCCCAGGACCTCAGAATGGGAATGTACTTGGAGATGGGGGTCCTTAAAGAGGGGATTAAGGTGAAATGAGGTTGTTAGTGTGGACCTCGATCCAATAGGGCTTGAGTCCTTATAAGAAGAGATGAGGACACACTCACAGAGGGACGACCTCGTGAGGACACGGGGAGAACACGGCATCTACACACTAAGGAGAGAGGCCTCAGGAGGAACCAGCCTTGGCCCCACCTGAATCTTGGACTCCCGGCCTCAGCCCTGCCTGGATCTCAGACTCCCAGCCTCCAGCATGGTCAGACAATAAGTGTGTGCTATTTAGGGCCCCTCATGTGTGATACTTTCTTTTTTTCTTTTTTTTTTTTTTTTAAGATTTTATTTATTTGCGAGAGCGAGAATGAGAGACAGAGAGCATGAGAGGGAGGAGGGTCAGAGGGAGAAGCAGGCTCCCTGCTGAGCAGGGAGCCCGATGCGGGACTCAATCCCGGGACTCCAGGATCATGACCTGAGCCGAAGGCAGTCGCCTAACCAACTGAGCCACCCAGGCGCCCCATGTGTGATACTTTCTTACAGCAGCTTTAGGAAACCAATAGAGTGGCCAATGCTATTTTTTAATGACCCGTATAAACTCTTCTGCTCTTTTCTTCATCCTCTATATGGATATCTTAACTGATGAAAAGCAATCATGTCCCCTGTGGGCACAACAGGGATTTTGGAAGGACGTGACTAGAAAGCAAGCAGGTGGGTTAGAGGACGTCTCTCATTCCATGATGACTCTTCCGAGTGTCTAGAATTCATGCTAACCTGTTAACATCGTCTTCTGCAAAAGTCTTCTCATCTGAACCCGGGATCGGACGGTCTTGTGTTGAGAAATTGGCAGCTGTCCATCCCACACTTGTTTGAGCAGAGACCACCTGGATGTGAAAATTTCAGCTATGAAAAGGACACTAGAAACTCCGCTTAAATCCCAAAGAACATTTAAAGTTGACCCTGTTTAAAAGCTTCGTTGTCTCTCCGGGAACATTTTATTATTATAGTGCCATGTTTCGGGGGACAGGGATGAGGCAAGCTTGATCAAATGGGGTCTATGTAGGTCATTTGGAACCTTTTAGATTCTATCCTAATGTTAAAAATAAAAGCCATTCTTGAAGGATTTTAACCAGAGTAGCAGCACACTCAGACTTCCTTGAGGAGAATGAACCAGAGACCAGCACAAGGAGGTTTGAGACACCCATCGAGGGGTCTACTGCAACGGTCCAGGCAGGAGACAGAGGTTTGAACCTGGGTGGCTGCGTAGAAATTAAAAAGAATGAAAAAATACATAGATATTACCTGATATTTCACTAAAGGCTTCCATCTGCCAGTGACACACTGGAAAATCTCTGTGGAGATTTGGAGAGAAACAGAGAAACATATGCACATGCACACCTGTTTGGATGTTAGAATCCACAGTAATTGTGCATGGTAAGTGAAGAAAAGGGAGAGGTGACCTGATGAAGGGAGTGAATATATGAAGTTTGCGGTGCCTCAGAGACACACACACGTACCAGACGCTCAGATACCAGGGCTGGTGCTCTGACAAAGAAGTGTGATTCGCAGGCAGGTGTCTGGAACCTGCCAGTCTATAGGCTGAAATGAAGGAAGGGGCCAGGAGTCCCCTTACAAAGCCAAGTACTAGAAAGAATGACACGGACATCTCACGTGTGAGCTCACAGTCAGCCCGGGCATCCTCCAGCCTGGTGTGGGGCTATGTCAGCTAGTGCCCTCTTCCCGATGTTGATAATTCTGAGCAGATTTCGATATCATCATGATTCTGAGAAATGCGTACCATACAGTACTAACAGAATTAAAGCGTGTGACAGAGAAAATTCTAATTCCAGCCAGTCTGGGTGCCATGCCCCTTTGCCTCTATGGCTACATAACTTCATAGCATTTTTGACATGAAATGGTTATAGGACTTTTTGAAAGAGAAAATAAGAAGCCATACACCTTCCTCGAAACGTGACAGACAATCCCAGGTTCATGGTGGAAGATCCTTGCCGGTGCTCAGACCTTCGGGGAGACTTGAGTAAATCCACAGTGGGAGTGTGCTTTCGTCCGAAGTTTATGAGGATGGATTGGGACAACCCACATGGTTCCTTCGAAGCCCACAACTTCAGGAAATTAGGTCATTACGACTCTACACGATGTAGGTCAGATAAGAGAAATCAAAGCTCTACTTTGGTTTCTGAGGGAGCGACGTTGGGGGGTATGGAGAGATTTATTTCTGTTAAAGCTATTGTCCCGGGTAACTTACAGCATAATAGATTTTCCAGTGTGTCACTGGCAGATGGAAGCCTTTAGTGAAATATCAGGTAAATCCATTTTCATCAATGTGCTTTTCAGAGGTGCAATGTCATGTAGCATTGGTTAAATCTACCCAATAATTGGGAAGTGATACAGTAGGGAACAGTATCGATGGATGTTAAGAATGTTCACAATCTATTTGCTCCAGCACATATCCAAATTAGAATTAAGGTTTCTAGAAGTTGAAATTATTTTAATTTCATTCTGATTGCTTTCAAGGACAATGCTAGCAATCATGAAAAAGACTATTTTATGGGAAATATGTTATATATGCAAGTTAGTGGAGGATCTCAGTGATGGGAAGTGCACGTACAAAAAGCTCTTCAACAACACAATGAACTTATTGGAAACTATTTATTTTGAAATGTCTACATCTCGGGACGCCTGGGTAGCTCATTTGGTTAAGCGTCTGCCTTCAGCTCAGGTCATGATCTCAGGATCCAGGGATCGAGCCCCGCGTCCGTCTCCCTGCTCAGCCGGAAGTCGGCTTCTCCCTCTCTCCCTCTGCCCCTCCCCTTGCCCCTCCCCCCATGCTCTCTCTCTCAAATAAATAAAAAAAAATTTTTTTTTAAATGTCTTCATCTCTTATAAAAAATTCAGAAAATACAGAAATAGGAGAAGGAAGCAACACTTTTCTCTTTATTATGAATAAACCTGCTATGAACATTCTTGAACAAGTCTTTTTGGGGCCATGCATTTTCATGTCTTGTGTGTAAATATCCAGCAGAGAATTGCTGGCCCTAGAACCATAGTACGTTTGACCTTGTAAAGAATACTCCAGGGTATTGTCCAAAGTAGCTTCGCTGTTGACTCTCCCACTAGGAATGTATTCAGTTTTTTGTGTTACCTGTTCCTCTTTTTGTGCCTTTCTGGGGATTAATTGGATCTTTTTTAGTACTCTGTTCTATCTCCCCTATTGATTAGATAGATAAGTATTTTGTGATTGCTCTGTGGGAGGGATCTAGCTCACCACCTGCTTTTGTAGGGTCTACTAGCTAAGAACGCTTCTTACATTTTTAATGATCACACATGAAAAAGTTATCTATGTACCAACATAACATCTTCCATTTCACCTGTTGGTCAACAAAACATAAACTACATCCTACTTGATCTTTGACAGAAAATGGTTGCCCATTCCTATCCTAGATACCCTAGAGATGCACTGTCCAATATGGTCATCATTTGTCATCGTAGCTATTGAGATACCTTAAAATCAAATAAAATGTAAAATTCCATTCCTCGGTCATACTAACCCCATGTCAAGTACCCCGTATCCACGTGTGGCTCATGGCCACCATCCTGGATAACACAGAAGAACAGCTCCATCACCTCAGAAAGTTCTGCTTTAACACACCACTCCAGAGGGCCCAATATTTATCTTTAATGTATCATAGTCTACCTTCAAAATAATTTTCCTACCTTCAAACCTTACCACAGGCCATACGCATGTATTTGCTTTCTGCTTATTACAGAATTATTTTCATTGTTCTGCAATTCACCTCTAAACCTCTACACCTCTACACTATCAATCTAAGACAATATTCTTGTAACTTTTGTTTTAAACAGTGAATACTTGTTAAAAGAAACTTGAACATATAGATACTAAAAATATATATTTTTAGGGGCACCTGGGTGGCTGAGACAGTTAAGTGTCAGACTCGATCTTGGCTCAAGTCTTCATCTCATGATCATGGATCACTGAACGTGGAGCCTACTTTAAAAAAATACTTACTTTTTTTTTTTTTTTTTAAGATTTTATTTATTTAAGAGAGAGAGAGCATGAGAAGGGGGAGGGTCAGAGGGAGAAGCAGACTCCCTGCCGAGCAGGGAGCCCGATGCGGGACTCGATCCCGGGACTCCAGGATCATGACCTGAGCCGAAGGCAGTCGCTTAACCGACTGAGCCACCCAGGCGCCCAATGAAACTTTATTTATTTATTATTTTTTTTATAAAGATTTTACTTATTATTTGACAGAGAGAGAATGAGAGAGAGAGAGCACATGAGAGGGGGGAGGGTCAGAGGGAGAAGCAGACTCCCTGCCGAGCAGGGAGCCCGATGCGGGACTCAATCCTGGGACTCCAGGATCATGACCTGAGCCGAAGGCAGTCGCTTAACCAACTTAACCAACCAACCACCCAGGCGCCCAAAAAATACTTACTTTTAATGTATCCAGATATTTGTACTTTTACCTGCCGTTCTCTACTTTTTTGCATACCTGAGTTTTATCTGGCACTCTTTTCCTTTGGCCCGAAGACCTTCTATTTTTATATTTTGTAGCATGTCTTATGGAGTAGGCCCCCCGGAAAGGAACACCTCAGCCTTCATTTACCTGAGAATGTCTTTCTCTCCCTTTGGGTTTTGAAGGAGGTTTTCACTGGATATATAATTCTAAGTTGATGCTATGTGTTCATCACCATAAAGACATCTTTCCACTGCCTTCAGGCCTCTCTTTCTTTCTGGTGAAATGTCAGCTGTAATGCCAAATGTCATCTGCGTGTGTGTAATACTCCACCAGCTTCAGGATTGACTGTTGATCTTGGGTATTTAGCCCTGTGTCTGTGAAATCGTTCGGCGCCGTTTCCTTTGTGTGGATCCTGTGTGTGCTTTGCCAAACACCATGAATCTGTGCCTGGCCATCTTTCGTGGATTTTAGAAAGCCCCCGATTTGATCTCTTTGAATACTTCCTGTGCCGCATTCTCCGTTCCTTCCCTTCGGACACCAATGGGAATTATCCAAACTGCAATACAAAGATAGAAAGATGGAGAAACCAGGAAACAGACCTCCTGAGGTCTTCGAGGCAATACTTTAGCTTTTGTTGCTTTAACCTCACTGTGGACCTCAATTTGTTTGAAGACAGGGTGACACCTTCATGCTCAGTAGGGCTTGGGATATGGGTCTGGTGCAAACCCAGAGCTCTCTCTCTGGGCTTCAGGCAGGTGTCTGTTTTCTGAACCACGACACTGCTTTCTCCCCTTACCACCAACATGCCATGTTTTCAGGCGTGGCTGGGATGTCTGTTTGCTCCCTCTCTCACACACATTCCAGCTTTCTGCACCTCGGAGTGTTCTGTCCACCCTGTGACACCACCTTTGTCTCTGGAGGGCTTCTGTCTTACACTCAGTGACAGCCCTGGATGCCAGGGACACTGTTGGACAGGTCTCCTGCCCTGACCCCTACCTTCTGCCAGAAATTGCCTAATGTGCATCTGGGGCTATTTGTCTCAATGCTCTTTGCATCCGTCCCACACTGGACATACTGTCACTGGACTCTGGAGAGATTCTTGGGAAACCATGGGCAGGTGCCCCACGCTATGCTCTAGGACATATTTCTAACCTGAAATGCCAACCCTTCTGTGGCCACTAAACTGTTGCACAACTTTAGTTTCTCCTTCCCCTCATCTACAACAGATTCCTTCTGTCCCAACCACTTCAAAAAGGACGGAACTAGACGTGGGTCTTTTCTTTCCCATAAGGGGGCTTCCTCCTTTTTCCAGTGTACTTTATTGTCTCTCTTTGGGTCCTGAGCTCTTAATGAATCTTTCAAACAAAAGCCATGATTTTTGATTTTTAAAACATCTTTGAAACATGTTTCTCCGGGTGCCTGGGTGGCTCAGTCGGTGAAGTGTCTGCATTTGGCTCAGGTCATGATCCCAGGGTCCTGGGATCGAGCGTCACATTGGGCTCCCTGCTGAGTGGGAAACCTGCTTCTCCCTCTCCCACTCCTGCTGCTTATGGTCTCTCTGTCAAATAAATAAATAAAATCTTAAAATAAAAAAACAAAACATGTTTCTCTTTGACTGTCAGGATGAGTGTTATAGTCTTTCTTGAAGTACAAGTGGTGGTTCTAACAAGTATCTTTAATTCTGGAGTTTAATTAGCTGGGAAGTGAATTCTATTCTTCTCCTAAATAGTTTGCCTAAATGTTCATTACCTTGTGTGAGATGATTTAATACACGTATGCCTTTTTGTACGCTTCTTCACATGACTCTTTCATTTTATTCATCAGTCTCTATACGTTTGTTCTGATATCACACTGCTTGAATAATTGCACATTTGTGGTTGGGTAATTCATTCTCTCTCTCCGTCCCTTCATTGCTTCTCTTAACCAAATTGCCATGACTGTTCTTGTACATTTATTCTTCCAGATGATCACAAGAAAAATTCTGTGAACAACAACAACAAAACAAATTCCACTGTCATTTTCATTAATTTCGTGTCAAACTTAGATTTGTTTTTAAAAAAAATATGTCAACAGTATTGAATAGTCTCTTCCAGAAACATGCTACATTTCTTCATTTATTTTATTTACATTCTTCAGTAAATTTTGCATTTTTCTCCCTAAAGAATTCATTAAAAAATAAAACAAAACAAACAGAACAAGAGAGAACAGAGAAGTTTATTCCATCAGGTCTGTATGCCTAAGGTAGCCTTGATGAAAAGGACTTCTGGTTTCTGGTCTCAGTTAACTGTAGCATACTTATTCTAACCTCCTGTTGTGGTTGAACTCCAGTTTGATTTTCACCTCCCCTTCCAGGTCCCACGCCTGTTTGTCTGCCAGCTCTCTCTTCTTTGCCTAGACTAAATGGGATTTCTTTCTTATATTAGCACTGAATAACTAATCCCACTTGTACATTTTCCAGAAATAGAGAAAAGTTTTTTTTACTCCATTATACTTTGAATATTAAATATTCTAATATGCATTTTAATAGGAAAATTTTGATGGTCTGGTAATATACAACAGTCAGAATGTTCATGACAAATGAAGAAAAAAGGATGTCAGGAGTAACTCCGTGACCTTGTAAAATGTTGAAAGGGTAATTCTCCCTGAGTTCCGTACCAAAGATGATGGTTGTTAAGGTCTGCCGAAATCACTGCTGAAGAATAGCTATTGTGCTGTTTTGCATTATTGAAGGGCAGTACCATGCACAGAGCGCGAGCTGAAAGAACTCAAAATAATAATAAAAAAAATATCTACCGAAGTCCGCTGAGCTGTTCTCCACCTACCAGGGTTGCCATAACACACACTCGAAGGTGGATCTCAATTAGAAACCGCTGTGGAAGAGGGTTCACTAGATCTTAACTAATTAGAGGCACATGAAATCACCAACATTCACACGTCTGACCTACCATAGCTTCTCATGCTGTGTACGTCCCAGAAATATGAGGATGGAGGATAGCACGCCGTTTGCATAGAGAGGCTGGACTGGCTTGTGTTGTAATATATAATAGGATTGTAAAGGAACTGAAATCATTTTTAAATTGCTGCTCCATAGACAGAGGATTAACACCTACATTGTAGTAGAATATACATCAATGTTTTCAGGCTAGAATATATTTTTCTTCAATGCTAAAAGCCCACAAGGTGTTATTAGATATGGTTAAAACAATAATCTTTCTCACGAACGGCAAAGACATTAGACTTAATTAGTTTCATATCGCAGAGAAAAATGTTGGAGAATAAAATTGGAGTCAGAATACTGGCATAAATTCTGAATCCATGGGGCATACCGGAACATAAGGAGACACTCCTATCTAGCTGTCCAGGCAGGTGACCTCTAGGTTGGGAAAGAGATTTATCTTGTGGAAGTGGATATTTTTCTCTTGAGTATTTTACTATCCTTCTTTACAGTAGAACCCCTTCCTTCTGCACATGCTCAATGCTTTTGGCATGGTCTTTTTCTTTCTTTCTACTCCTGAGCGCCCACCAATGGCTTGAAACTTGCTGATATTTGCGCGTTTAACCAACACCCCTTTGGTTCAGGAAAATATCAGAGCCCCATCTCAAGCACATCACAGATGAGGAGACTGTTTCACAACACATTCTGCGTGACAAAACGAGAGAAACGTAGTCCCTCACAGTTTTGGAGGCCAGAAGTCCAAAATCAAGGTGTCCGCAGGGCCATGCTCCCTCTGAAGGCTCGAGGGGAGAAGCACTCCTCTCCTCTTCCTACTTCCTTGCTCATGGCCACATCCCTCCAAAACCTGCAAAAGACATTAGGCTTAATTAGTCGCACATCACAGAGAAAAATGTGATCCCCTAGAGCATGACAAGACATGCTCCCCTCGAGCGGGCTCAGCACACAGCTTCTGCAAAGGGCCTTTTAGTGACTCTTTTAGGCTTTTAGGGTCTAAAGACTCCCGGAACTTGAAATGCACTGTTGCAGCCTGAACAGAACCAAGGCAACACACACACACACACACACACAGGGGTGTGGCTTATGCTACTAAAACTCTTTACAAAAAACGGCAGCAGGCTGCATTTGGCTGGAACCAGAGTTTAGGAACCCCTACTCCAGAGCGGAGGAAAGCCCTCCGTGCTCAGAAGTGATGCACTGATGGACACGTGCGTTCCAGTTAATTCCTCAAAATCTCCTGAGGGACGGCATTCTGAAGGAGCAATGAGAAATAAAAGGATGCTTTCCCCCCGAAGCTCAGGGGGCGAGAGAATTCAGAACGTCCATTACTTTTGATCCTATAAAGAAAACCACTATATATGCACAGTGCTTTCCCAGAATCGCTATGATTATCATGTTTTCCTTGGTGTCTATTTCCAAAAAGGCAGGCAAATGCTATCCGTGCCTCACACCTTCATCCATCTCTGTGATCCCCACAGGCAGGCACGGGTGTCCTTTTGGTGGACTTGAATCAATACCCATTGCAGATGAAGCAGACAGTTCTGTCCCCCACCCCCTTTTGCAAAGATCCAGCCCATTCTTCCTCCTCAGGCAAGACACACATCGGATCTCTCTTTGCTTTTGTGCACCTTTTCGCTGCCGGCAGGGAGATCTCACCATGTCCTAGAAACATCCCTTTGGCAGACAACGGTGTCCCCGAAAGCAGAGATAATCGAGTCTGAATGTGAGCTCAGCCCTGGAACGGCCTCCCCGGGTTTGGCAGGCAGCCCCTGAGCCGGCCTTTTGTGTATGCGTGGATTTGATGGACAGGCACCCGCAATCCTGGGACCCAGCTCCCAGAAAGAAACACAGCGGGGAAGGGGAGGGAGGTTGCTAAGAGTTCTTCAACCTGGAGGTGAAGAACACAAACAGGGGAAGGAGGAAGCAAGAGCTCATTAAGTTTGCGAGAGAGAACAATACCCAATTACAGCGACAAAGAACCTGATATTTTGCAGTCATCCTAATTAATCAGAAGCCGGGGAGCCTCCAGACTCGGGGCGGTGGCGGCACACATCCCGTGTAGTTTTTAACGTTTGTTCTGATTTCTGCAGCCGAAGCGCACTCCCACAGATTGCTGATTCCAGGGCTCTCTGGGCAGGTGATTCGTGGACAGTGTCACCCTATAAATAATAGGCTGTACCCAGAATAGCAGACTTTCTCATTCCTCCTGCGGAGAAGATGTCTCAGCTCCTTGGGGGTCGGTCGGTGCAAGGACAAAGCCACAGAGAGGTGACTGAGAGAGGGAAAAGGCATGTCCTACTGTGGTGGGTTCAGGACGGTTCCCCCCCCCCCCCCAAATTTATGTCACTCAGACTCGCATTTGCAAACAGGGTCCTTACAGATGTAATTAATCAGGACTCTTGATTGGAAATCATGGTCCGTTTAGGGTGGGGACTAACCCAATGACTGGTGTCCATGTAAGAGAAATGAGAGGATATTTGGACACAAAGAAACACAGGAAATGCCCATGTGAGGACACAGCAGAGATTGGAGGGATGTGGCCACGAGCAAGAAACACCAAGCGCTGGAGCTGGCCACTGGAAATTAGGAGCAGGACAGGGGTCCTTCTCCCCTAGAGCCCTCACAGGGAACATGCCATGCGGACACCTTGATTTTAGACTTCTGGCCTGCGGAGCTGTGAGGGATGCATTTGTCTTGTTTTGAGACATGCAGGCTGTGATGATTCGTTGGGCAGCCCACAGGAAACTCATACATACCTTCATGCTTGCACCCTGGATAATGCCAATCTTTCCTCCTCTGGTCCTGGTGACAAGCTGCGTTCCCAACTCAAGAACTGCAAAACAAACAACAACAACAACAAACCCAAGAGAGGCTCTCATTTCGACTGAACTTGGTTTCCCTTGAAAATCACAAATGTGGCCCATATCCCCCCACCGGGATGCTGCAGAAGACCCTTGAGTCTTTCTCGTACGCGTCGGCACAAAGAATGGAAAATATCCTCAGGGGTTGGGTAACCAGGACGGTTGAACTGCTTCTTACTTGTTTTCTGTCCCTGGGAAAGAAAGAAGACGATCCCATGCAGGACCCCGGGCTGAGGGCAGATGATTCACGGCACAAAACCGAAAATAAGTGTGCCTTTCACACAACCTTTTTATTTTTATTTTTGGCCCGGCACCCTGTTGTAACAAAGCCAGGTTTAATTGCTTTAGACCTTGCACCTCGAGGTATCTTATTCCCTTTTTAAAAAAAAAATCAAGATCTTGCCATGCCTCCCCCACGCGGGAGCGGCCACCAACGTTCCGACATTTTTATAAGTCCACCTGAGGTTAATGCGGGTTTTTTTATAAGTGTGGCCAAGGTGAGTGGGACTGGATGTAGGGGGAAATGGTGCAATCATCAGAGGGGGTCGGTTTAGGGATTCTGTGTTTCCCTTTTCCTCCCCACGGGCCACACGTGTGCACGTTGGCGGTCAACGGAGGCTGGGGACACCGATACTAAATGGGAATATTTGGCCACGCCAGCCACGCCTAAGAGGAGTTAGTAAGTGTGGCAGGAGGGCTGGGAGTGGGGAAGGTGAGGACGGCCTGTCCTATGGGACGCTCAGACTCACACAGTATCCACAGCAGCATAGAAATTGAGATACGGGAGTCTGAGAAGTTACCTAGCATTCAGGGTAATGACTGTCTGCAAAGAGTGAATGTTAATTGCACCAGCAGGGGTAACGATAAAAAAAAAGTCTTAAATTTTAAAAATATGTGCATATTAGAAAGTTATCTAAGTACATATGGAATCAGAGAAGCCCAGAGGCAGAAGTTGCTGAATGGATTTTCCCTACAATTCTTTACTTGCTCTTCTGGGTTGAATTGTGTGTCATACCAATTGAAGCCCCTAGCCCCCAGGGTCTCAGAATGTTATTGCATTTGGAGATGGGGTCTTTTAAGATAGGATTCAGGTAAAATGAGGTCATTAGGATGGGCCCTGATCCCATAGGACTGGGTTCCTATAAGAAGAGGGGATGAGGACACAGATATGCACAGAAGGACGACCACATGAGGACACGGGGAGACACAGGGTCTATACGCCAAGGAGAGAGGTCTCAGGAGGAACCAGCCTCGGTCCCGCCTGGATCTCAGACTCCCAGCGTCCACGACTGGGAGAGAATAAATGTCTATTGTTGAAGCCTCCCCATCTGTGGTACATGCGTATGGCATTCCTGGCAAATTAATAAATGCATGAGGAAAAAAACCAACTTCCTATAATCTTAATAAGGATGTGTTTAGCTTCCGTTGGTTTCCTTTAGCAATCAAGTACTTGCATTAAGATGTGAATGGAATTATAGGTATAAACATAGTGATGGGGAGTCCGCCCCCAGATAATAAAATCATACCCAGTTTCCTTCTTCTTTCCGTGAAATGCTTTTCAGTCTAGAATCACCATTCTGGCAACTCTGATAGTATCATTCCCGTGTATTTTCTTTAAAAGACCCATAGAAGGGCACCTGAGTGGCTCAGTCGGTTAAGCGTCTGCCTTCGGCTCAGGTCATGATCCCAGGGTGCTGGGATTGAGCCCCACATCAGGCTCCCTGCTCAGCGGGAAGCCTGCTTCTCTCTCTGCCTCTCACCCCACTCATGCTCTCTCTCTCAAATAAATAAAATCTTTTTTAAAAAATAAAAAACTGATAGAAAAAACTTTAAACACCTTCCCATCCACATCCTGCAGATCACTTTACACACATAACATTATTTCTAACATCTTCCCAAATCCCTTCATATGATAATTTAAATTAATACTTGCACTTTCTTTCCTTTGTGAAGAAATCTATCCCCTTTTGAAATTAGAAGAAGAAATCCCAATTCCTGGTGTTGGGAGCACTTTTGTTAGAAAAAAGACCAGGTTCGATTTCGTTTTCCCTTTTGAGCAATCTCAGGTGAATATTATCATGTATTTGACCTCAATTCCTTGCTGTTCACCCAACTAGATTTCACACGTTTCAGGAAACTTACCAGTGTAAGCTTGAGTTCGCCAAACTTGGCATCGGAGACAAGAATTTTGGTAGTTGAGGTATTGAGGATGTGATCTTAGAAACCATGGTGGAAAGAGTGAGGGAAGCCAGGAAAGCCCATTGCATCAGCTTGCTATTGCTTTGTAACAAATGTCCATAGTTGGAGTGACTTGCAACAACACACATTTACTATCTCACAGTTCCTCAGGGTCACAAGTCCAGGTCCCGGTGAGCTGGGTCCTCTGTTTGGGGTCTCCCAGGCTCTATGCAAGGGATTCTCATTTCTAGCTCCAGCGACTGTGGTCGAATTCAGCGCCTTTTAGTTGTGGGATGGAAACCCCAATTTTCCTACTCAAGCTTGGCCAGGGACCGCTCTCAGCTCCGTGAGACGGCCTGCAGTTTCTTGCCTCGTGGCCCCGATAAGCAGTTCTCACTGTGGCCGTCTGCTTTCTTCCAAGCCAGCAGATGCCTAGCTTTCTGACTTGGCACCTTCTTCTGATTAGGTCAGGCCCACCCAGGGTAATTGATTGACCCGAAAGTCAACTGATGAGTCCCCTCAGCAAGGGAGTGGCATCAGTCATGGTCACGGGTCCTGCCCACTCCCAAGATGGGTTTGCAATCAAGCCAGCCAGTCCCACAGATGGGCTGGCTTCCTGACGCGCCCAGAGGACCACGAACACGCACCGGAAGCTTTTGTTTTGAGCTCTCATGGACAAGGAGTCAAAATTCTTTCCACGGATCTTGATGCTTTAATTCTGAGACAAAAATTCAGCCTATAGGCCAATGAGAGGACAAAGGACATTGTGCCTCATGCCTGGACTGTCTCTTCGACCCCCTGGACCCTGCGTATATGCCTTCCGTCCCTCCCAATCCCTGTCTTTGTCTCTCTTTCTGTTTATGTCTGTCTGTCTCTCTCCGTTTCTCCTTCTCTCTCTCCATCTCTCTCCTGATGCACCACGACCTTGATCTTCAAATGGAAACTTCTCTGTGCAGTCTTGCTGCACCCTCTCGCTACCCCGGTTTGGGAACTCCGGAGCTGGGGCTGAGCCCCACTGGGCTGAGGGGCTTCTGGGGTTTGGACACTGCGTGCATCTCCTCCAGGCTCTGCATCCTTCCGGACACCCCCTAAATGTGCCAGTATTCATGGCGTTAACTGCCTTCCTTCGGATATTGGCTGGTAAAGCGAAACAGATGATGTCCACGTGCCCTGATTTTTCTGGGTCTCATTTGTGCAGACGCTGTAGTTAGTCTCTCTCAAGACCACCGCCTCGCGTGTGCACCTGGCAAGGTGACTCCACCATGATCGACAGCCAGCATGCCTCAAATTGGGGGGCCTTGAAGTCAGCTCCCAGCAAACCCTTGCAGGAGTCTCTCTGTTCTGCTCCCGGAACAAGGGCTGTTGGGGCGTCCCGGCACCAGGCTCCCCAAAGCCTTCCACGGAGCGGCGGTGCACGAGGGTAGCCTGACTCCTCTGACCTTCGCATGTCTCCGTCCTTCTAAAGGGGAATGACAAGGCCTTTGAAGATTCATTAGAAACGCTTTCCTTCCATCCCGAGATCAGACAGAAGATGCTGTGTCCAAGGAGGTGTCACTGGAATGACTGATACGTGTTTTATGAGCAAGGATCGTTCTCTCTCAGGAAGAATGGGGGTTAAGGCCAAGATGAGCCAATTGACTGGGGAGAGAGTCTGCATGCTGTGTGGCTGAGGCCGCATGCCGGCTTCCCTGTGGGGAGAGGAGAACGGGGCACAGTCCGTCACTCTGGGCGTTCTAGGAAGCACAGTGACCCCTGCGTCTACCTTCCAACACATTCACGCAGCATCGGGGAAACTGTTCCCACAAAGGAAACCGAAGCCAGGCAAACGGATCCCGGGACGGCTCTGCCCCTGAGCTGTGATCTCACACAACATAGAGTGTGAGCGGATTCCAACATGCACAGAAATAGCTATGGGATTCTTGTGGAACCGGTCCCGCATCACAGCCGAGTCTTAACAGCCAGCTCATGTCGCAACCCGCCCTCCCCACCCCCCCCGCCCCATATCCTGAAAAATCGTTCTGGAAAGCATTGTCCTGAACAGTAACAGAGAGGAACGAGGCCCTTAATTCATCAATCCAAAGCCTAGACTGCTAAAATATTTTGGAGGATCCGGGGATAGGAAATTCACTGATCTTGACCTTGCAGTCTTATGAAGTCAGACTGCTGGGCTCTGTGCACCCCCAGGACAGACCCATTCCTTTGCTTCACCTTTTGTGCGATGTGAGCGGTATTTACTTTGCCAGCATCACTCCCGTCTCTTCCTATCAGTACGTTTGTGGGTCCTCGGTGGGGAGTCTGCTTCTCCCTCGCCCTCTGACCCTGCTTGGTCTCTCTCCCTCTTTCTCTCTCTCAAATAAAATAAATAAAATCTTTGGGGGGAAATAGTGTTTGTCTTAATATTGCTGCCATGATTTTGAGCCACGAATTTTTGGGGGGACAGTGCCTTTCCCTAGGCTAGTGCAGCCCACGACACAGGCTGTCTCTGCAGAAATCTGCTGTTCACTGAAGCCTATCTCTGCAGAAAAGATAACAAACGATCTGTGTTTTTAAAAAGTAGAGACCACGCCCACTTTTTTCTTGCTTTTATGAATTCGAACCGATGGGCATTTGCATTCTGGAATACTGGGGAAATAATTGGGGTTTTTGGGGGGTTACACATAATGAGGATACATGATTATCGTATTATAATAATATATGTTACATATGGTAATAGTATTCTTTGAATGATCCTGGGAAGCCTCGTTTCCAATCAGCTCCAGAAATAAACACCGGGAGTGCCCGTGAAGACGCCTGACCCAAGTTCTAGCAGGACCTTGCCCAGTTTCTTTCCTTTTGCCCATGGCCACAAACTTATTTGACATCAGCGGCTGCCAGGTTGGCCCACATCAGGAACCATCCCCATCACCCAGAAGAATGGCACGAAGCGGGACATGAAATCACCTGCTGTGCAGCATGAGTTCACAATTGCTATTTTTATATTTACAGAATAGCCTATTACCGGCCATATAATAATAAGCACAGAAAGAGGGCGCCTGAGTGGCTCAGTCGTTAAGCGTCTGCCTTCGGCTCAGGTCATGATCTCAGGGTCCTGGGATGGAGCCCCACATTGGGCTCCCTGCTCCGCGGGAAGTCTGCTTCTCCCTCTCCCACTCCCCCTGCTTGTGTTCCCTCTCTCGCTGTGTCTCTCTCTGTCAAATAAATAAAATCTTGGGGAAAAAAAAAGGCACAAAAAGACTTGACATATTTTATGCGTTTTACAGGGGAGAAGAGAGCACATTAATAATGATTATTTACCGGAACAAATAGCTCTCTTTCTAGAAGAGGTATCATAGAAATTGTCATCTGTAGGAATGAGAGATGCAGAAATTTCTTCTTTTTTAAGACAGCAAAACTGCAAAACTGTTCACTTGCCACACCCTGTCCCGTGGTACTTCTTTGCAAAAAAAAAGCCATTTCTGCTTTAAAAATCACTGGGAAGAGATCAAAACAAATTTTCAGAGCTTGAAATTTCACAGGACAATGTGACACCGAGAAAAACCTACGACTCGTTTGTTTTTTTTTAAAAAATTACTTAAATAAGGGAGAAACGCATTAGAGTATTGAAATTGTATGCTACATACGTAAAATCTAAAAGGGGAAAACAACATAATGATGTTTTTATGTAATCTGACATATGCTTTATTGGGAGAGAATCACACTATTTGGTAATTACCAAAATTACTACTTCTCGAATTCGTGTAATTATTTCATGTAAAATATGTCAGTCTGGCCCCATTTTTAAGCAGATATTTTAAATGTTGTTGTATCAAAATTGTGCAGAGAGGATCGTGCTTTGCAGAACATAATTATGTAACATTTTGATTAACAGCATCGCTCCAGAACGCTCATCCATCTCCCGGGTACTTTTGAAAGAGGTCCTCACGAACGCCTGCCTCCATAGCCTTGTCATATGAAAGCCATGCTGTGTGTGTGTGCAACCTCAGGATCCTTCCATTTATGTAGCATTTTTGTTTTCAGACTTTGGCGGTGCGCATTTATGCATCACGTGGTGGTGAGGGGTACTCGATCAATGCCCTTTTAATGTAGGCTTATTATAACATTTCTGCTGTGGTAACAGATAGCTTGTCCTGCTTGAGGAACTATCCCCTCTATCTGGCAAATGCACAGACTCCCTTTCCACGGATGGCTTAGGCGGTATTCCCAGAGTCAGTTGGGCGGTGGGGGATATGGAAGACAGAGACACTGCTCGTGTCTCTGTGATGCACTGCTCGTGATGCACTAACTGAGTGCATCAGCTCACCGGCGGGTTGGAATTTGGCATGCAGTCAACCATAGGCTAACCACAAATGCTTCTCGTGATACCTGCTAGGAGTCCGCCATGACGCTGGGTCCTAGGGAGACAATGATGAACGAGGCACTGCCATTACTTCCTGCTGCAAGACTCTGGTCAAGTAGGCTCCACGGTTCAGCAAAGTGAATCAGTAGGGTGTTCAGTGACAAGAAAGGACATGGGAGACATATGATAGAAGACAAGAAATGTTTACTACACAAAGAACCAACAGAAATTTTGCAAAACATGGCTGTTGGAGCTGGGTGGGAGGATCCGAGAAGTGAGGATAAGGTGGCAGACAGCATGAGCCACGCCACATGGGAGGAAACGCAATGATGTGAGAGGCCATGGCACATCTACAAAGGGACCAGAAATAAATGCAGCGTTGCTGGCCGGGGTGAAGGGTGAAGACACTCTGGGACGGCAGGCTGGGCGTACGCAGGGACGGGATCCTGAAGGTCATGGCATGGGTGCTGGCATTCATCCTAAAAGATAAGGGAAGCTGGCAACCTTATGGTTATTTTCAAAGAGTGTCATGACCACATTCCTGCTTTTAAAGATTTCTCCAGCTCTATTTTGGAGAACATAAGGGAACACGATAACAGTGGGAGCAGGGAGAACATTTAAGAGGCTATCAGAATAATTCCAGTGAGAGATGATGGTGACCTGGTTTGGGAGGTGATACAGAAGACCAGAGATCTATGAAATCAGGAGAAATGATAGCACGTAAAGACTCATTGGAGAACTCTGATGTTATTTGGTATGTACTCATTCTCGCCAGACAGACAGAACCATGAGATTCTAATTCTGTTCCTCTTATTCCTTTCTGCTCATGGCTTAATCCTCCCTTCCCATCAAACCAAAAAGCTGACATCCATTGAATAGCAAAAACAGCATTCGTGTTGACCTATGAAAGCCGACTCCACAATTTCAGATTTTAATGCAAATCATCCAACACCAGTCTTCACATTGAAATCTAATTTGAATCAAGATTAGGGGCACCTGGATGGCTCAGTCGGTTAAGCATCTGCCTTCAGCTCAGGTCATGATCCTGGGGTCCTGGGATCAAGCCTGGTGTGCTCAGCAGGGAGTCTGCTTCACCCTCTCCCTTCCCCGCCCCTACACGTGCTCTCTCTATCACTCTTTCTCTCAAATTAATAAAATGAATCAAGATTAAAGCATACCTTTTAAAAAATTATACCGGTTAGTATTTAGTCCAGTATTTTCCTGAACATGGCCATTCTTTTAAATGGCAGAACGAGAATGAGATAATTAATTCCTCATAAAGTTTATAGTCATTCTGTGTGAACGAATTTTATACCCATGACATGAATTATATGTGAGTATTTGGGGGGTTTTAATCCTTTCCAGCTGAGAAGGTCTGTATCAGTATGGGTTTGGGTTGAAATCAAGCGAAACTCATTATGGAGTTTGGTAGAATGATTATCAGGAAGGTTCATGAAATCCCTGTGGGCTTGAAAGTCAACTTTTGGAATTAGGACCAGGTTGGGGTTGGGAGGGACCAAAAGATGGCCAGAGACCCCTGGAAGCCATCTTGGCAACAGTCTGGTGTGCAATGATTATGCTTCAACCATCCATCCCATCCTGGCCACTTGCTCAAGAGACAGTGCCCTAAACGGAGGCGCTGAGGTCAAATGCCCACCTCTCAGGAAGAGGGCATATTTGTCCCACTTGGTTTCCTAAAAGGGAGACAGTGACCTTGATCTACCTTTGCACTAAGTTGCAAAGGTAGATCAGGGTCCCACACAATGGGAGCAAGATGATTCCCCCAAAAGGAAATTTAGAGGCCGTTATGGACTGAATGTTTGTTTCCCCCCCAAAATTCATATGTTGAAACTCTAATCCTCAGAGTGTTTGTCCTTGGAGATGGGCCCCTTGGCACATAATTAGGTCATGAGGGTAGAGCCCTCATGGTGTGATTAAGGCCCTTATAAGAAGAGACCCCAGACAAGAGAGCTTGCTTCCTCTCTCTGTCCCTCTCTCTGCCATGCGAGGACAGAGAGACCGTGGCTGTCTATACACCAGGAAGACGGGCTCACCAGAACCTAGAACCTGACCCTGTTGGCACCCGACCCTCCGTCTTCCTAGCCCCTAGAATTAGTAGATCTGAAGAAGCCAAAATATGGCAATTTTCCACTGAGTTTTGCTTTGCTCATAAAAAAGCATTAAGAACCATCTGTTAATCAAACATTTAGACTAATTGGTGTAGACATTTTCCTCGTTATAGTATCTGCCTCGAGTAAGAAAAAGCTGCTTTGACTCCAGACCCCATGCACATCAGTTGATACTTACACCGAATCCACGGCCCTACATGTCTACTTCTGTCAGGCCAACGGCCTAAACAGAGCTCTTTTGACTATGATTTGTGGTAGCCGATGGTGACCTTGTCCCCACCTGATGCCACTCAAAATACAACCACCGATTTATTCTTTGAGGTGGTCCAGGGAGCCCTAATAAGATTTAAAAGATAAAATACAGTTTGCTGATGGGTTAAATTAGTTATTTTTACGCCCATTGCTGAAAATCTAAGTAAATTTCACCTAATCCATTACATGCAATGAATCAGATTACATGTGACACCTTTTCTGCATGACAAATGGGTTTATAAAGTATTACTCACACAGCATAATGGTAATCTGTCTGCCCGATGGCTGGAACCCACACACTCCATTTTTCTGTAACAGTCCTAATTCATCATTCCAAAGCATCATGATACATGTAAATACTTCTCTCTCAACAGGAGATAAATAGCGTATCAGCACTAAAGTCAAAGTGTTTTCCACCAAAGTTGTGATGGGATATGCAAGAATCACTCAACCTTCCCAAAGCTCAGTGGAACTCAGGGATAGGAAAGTGTTCATGAGTGAGTAAGAAGTTAGACATATTCGGATTTGTAGATTGAATTATCTCATTTTGAATGGTCTACTCCCTTGTGACCTACCCAGTGGCTGTGTCTCAAACATACACTACAAAGAAAGCTGGAAATGTCTAGATCCCCTCATTTTCCCACTATCTTCCACCTGCAATAACAGTATGCTTTTAGTAACACATCTCATTCTATTCCTTTTCTATGGGTGATATTTTAATGCTGAATAGAAGTAGAAAAACTATTTTCCATCTCAACGTTCTTCTGTTTATTACCACCCCACTCCCCAAAGCTGTATGCTCTAGAATTCCATTTTTAGACCAACATTTGCAACCATGTTTCTGTAAAGTATAGGCAATTTCATAGATAAGGAGCTTTTAGCTCTGTACAAACTCTTGGAAGATTCTAATACTCTCCCAAAGATTGTCTTTCCCTTTAAATTGATGAGATATTGATGTTTTGGGTATGGATTTAAGAATGCCCTGTGTTAAGAAGCTATCTTAGTTGGAAAGTCTGAGCACTGGTCAATGAAACCATTATACTCATTTGAACATGACGAGTGCTCCTGAAAATATAAAGTTTCTCTTTGTTATGTAAGGGAAGCAGAAGAAAGATTTTATTTTATATGTTGAAATTGGTCTTCCTTACTGTTTACAAAATTAATGTGTGTGTGGCAAAGGAGCAGAAGAATTCCACCTCTGCCTGGTAATTTCTTTACGGATCTAGTATAAACACTCGAAAATAAGGCAAGCTTGCCTGGAAAGTATATTCTTCCTTATGCCCAACCTTGTTATGAATAGAGTGAATTTGTTTCCTCTACATTTTTGGAGCCTCCAGTGTTATCCCTGATTGTGGGAACATCACGCCAGAGATCATGTAAGGGAATAGAAACTTGCATTGGAGTGCAGCGTCTCATCTCATCCCTGGGAACTGTTTGGAACATGGTTTCTCTTGGCAAAATTTGTCCAGACCAACCATAGACACATGGATATTTACCAGAATTGTTGGTCATTGATCTCCTAGAATATAATTGCGAGTCAGTGACCAACAATTCTGGTAAATACCAGACTGGGAGAATTTCAGACCTGGCTCGATGTCCTGCCTACACTTATTTAGGCAGGAGATTCTCAAAGAATGGATGGTACCAAGGAGAAATAGCATGTGGAACTTCTGAGAACATGCCTTTGCCTTGAGGTATTTGCCTTGAGGTTCCATGAATAAAAAACTAGAGGTATGGGGTGCCTGGGTGGCTCAGTTGGTTAAGTGTCTGCCTTGGGCTCAGGTCATGATCCCGGGGTCCTGGGATTGAGCCCCGCATTGGGCTCCTGGCTCAGCGTGGAGTCTGCTTCTCCCTCTCCCACTCCCCCTGCTCGTGCTCTCTCTCTCTCTCTGTCAAATAAATAAATAAAATCTTAAAAAAAAAAAAGAAAGAAAGCTAGAGGTAAATCTGATGAAACCTTCCTAAGATTTCTAGTTTAGTTAATAGTATTATATCAAGTGATAATTTCCTGGTTTTATAATGTACGATTATTATTATCTGACAACACAGGTGTTAACATTAGAGAAAGCGGTATAAAGGGTGTGCAGAACTGTCTTTCCTACTTTGGCAGCTTCCGGAAAGCCTATAGTTATCTTAAAATAAAAAGTTAAAAAGTAAATAAAAACTGAAATTAACAGGAAAAAAAAAATCCTGCACCCCTCTGGCATTCTTAAAGTGGGGGAATGTATTCTTGCTTCTTTGTTTGACTTACAGTTTTAAAAAGTAGTCTACAAGCATTTATGTATAATCCTTATATACAACTCAGATGATTGGGTTTTGTTTCCGGTCATTTCTTTTTTTCAAGGTCGCTGGAGATAGCACATTCTGGTCCTAACCCTTTCTGATTAGGAATGTTTTGAGGAATTGGAGGGGCGCCTGGGTGGCTCTGTCAGTGAAGCATCTGACTCTTGATTTTGGCTCAGGTCATGGTCTTAGCGTCATGAGATTGGGTTCCCTGCTGGGCGTGGACCCTGCTTACGATTCTCTCTCTCCCTGCCCCTCTCCTCGCAGTCTCTCTCTAAAAAAAGGGGGGGAATGTTCTAGAGTAATTGGAATAGGCATATCCTTTTCCCCTAAAATATAATACACTATCCAATTTTAACAGAAAACATACTGCTTTTCTCCTGACCACTTCTTGTACTTTGGCCAAACTTCCAACCAAACGTATAATTGGACATCGTCCTTCTTACCGGCTAAAGCTTTTCCTTGACTCCAAATGGAAACAAGTCACCGTGGGGCAATTTTCTGTCCCTTCTTGTCACTGTGCCATTTCACACTGTCTTCCCTGCCCATGGACACTTCTCTGTGGACTCTGAAACAGCCACAGTATCTTTCAGCCAAGGCAGGATGGCTTCTCTTTCGTATGCTTTTTTATTATAAAGAAGACACTGCAAATTTGGCTGAGCCCAGCTGAGTAAAAGTGCCAAAATTAAATAGAAGTCTCACCTCCATTATATACTAATATAGCCCCAAATCAAATTCTTCACCCCATAATGTGACACACACAGTCACCTCCAGGGACTCATATGACTAGAGCTATTTCCCTTGGGTTCTTCTTAACTGATTATCAGAGTTCTTGTCACCTAATCTCTAGCTGGGCACCTGCTCTTTTTTTTTTTTTTTCCTTAAGATTTATTTATTTTGAGAGAGAGAGTGTGGAGGGGCAGAGGGAGAGAGAATCCCAAAAAGACTCCATGCTGAGCGCAGAGCCCAACATAGGGCTTGATCTCAGAACCCTAAGATCACAACCTGAGCCGAAACCAAGAGTCACCCAGGCGCCCCTGCACCTGCTCTCTTTACTTGTGTGTTCGATCCTCAGAACAGACAACTTCCTCCTGATCATCTCCTTCCATAGACCCCTCTACTCTCAAAAGGTTCTCTAGGTCATCGTCAACATGCCTGGCTAAGGATGGGGACAGTCTGACATAAACAAAATAAAATAAATACAGTAAAATGACTCTCAGCTGTAACTTCCCATTCTGGAATCCAAGCTCGATATGGTCACACCATGTTGCCTTTGTACTTGGATCTGCATGTCTGGGATCATCCAGCCCGTGCAAACATTTCACCTAGTACATATTGAGTAGGCTTTAAAGGTTGCACTGGATTTCCACATCTGCAATCCTCCAACTCATGCCTGAATTTCACCAGGGACATACTGAGTAGTCCTTAAATACTGAATGGAAATCTTGGTGCCCATTTATGTTTTCTTCTTCATTTCTTCCCATTCCTTTTCAACCTGTCTCCTCCCCAAATACCAACTTTCTTACATTTGCCAGAACACAGTGGCCCCGCCCATATTGCCATACCTTTGTACCTGTTTTCTTTTCTGCATGTCTACACATCTCTGAAGACTCCCGAGTATCAACTTCTCATTCCTCCTGAAAAAGTTCACTGAACACCCAAAGCTGAAGGAGGTGTTATTGTCCTATTTTCTCATATTGTCTTATGGATGTTATCTACATTCAGTATTATTTCAGATAAGCTTATATATTCATATACACATACATTTATAGATAAATATGTGAATACTATAAATATATTATTCAGTTACTCATGTTTTCGGTATTTATATAATATGATCACACTGGACAAATTCTTTGACTTGCTTTCATTTCTAAATTCAGCATATGTTTGGTAAATTTATTCAGGCTGAGGTGTATAATTATACTTTATTCATTTGTACCAATCCCTTGTATAAGTCATTCTATCAATAGACCATCTAGGGGCGCCTGGGTGGCTCAGTTGGTTAAGCGACTGCCTTCGGCTCAGGTCATGATCCTGGAGTCCCTGGATCGAGTCCCGCATCGGGCTCCCTGCTCGGCAGGGAGTCTGCTTCTCCCTCTGACCCTCCTCCCTCTCATGCTCTCTGTATCTCATTCTCTCTGTCTCAAATAAATAAATAAAATCTTTAAAAAAAAAAAAAAAAAAAAAATAGACCATCTAAGTAATTGAACTTAATAAAAAAAATAGTCCATCTAAGGAAAAACTGACATGCTTTCCTGCTGTGACCACATGTGGGCCATTACTGATTTGCTCTTAAATATCTTGACATGTGCCCTATTGGAAGGTCGTTTTACCAGGGTTAAACTTTCTGTAATACATAGATTATTTACTTGAATTGCTGGATTCTACTGTGAACTTCTTCCCCTAAACCCAATACTTGCTGGCATGAAGTGTGAGTGAATGCAAAGCTGTCTGGATATTGGTTATGAAGTGTTTATTATAGTTTTCAAATTGCATCCTAAACTCAGATTTCCAAATGTACCCATTTGTGCTTCCACGGGCAATTTTCAATGAAGGGTACACTCATAATATTAATGCAATGTCAGCAGCCATATTTAGCTTTTTCTACTATTCGACAGAATTTAACTGAAAAGCACGCATTATTTGAGTAATTTTAGCAATAGAGTAAAAATTATTCCCACTGGGATCCATCATACAGCACTCATATACATCAACTGACAATTATGTTTTGGTTCCCAGCATTCTGAAGTTGATCATTACCCACTCTATTCTCAGGTTAGAAAAATAGTAATAGTCAACAGTGCAACCAAACTGACAAAACAGATCTAAATGTAGGGACTTATTAGAAAGTGCTAAGGCAAAAAAAGAAGAAAAAAAGGCAATATAGGGCATATTTACAACATGGTCATTGTTCATGGAATCCGGGCTTTGAATCCCAGATTTTGGTCTAATTAAACACTGAGTTTTAATTCACCACTGAGAGGGTGATTTGCATTAGAGAGCCTTATATATTCTTTTTATTTCCTACCTACATTCTGGTTTTCCTTAAAATATATTTCATAGCTATAATGTTGCCTTTGAATATTTAGAGCTACTCAAGTTATCCCTAATAACTAATTATGATAGAAAACTGTAAGGCAATAATATATTTTATCAAGGAATGTTAGAGGGACTTAAGAGGGATGAGGTGTTTGACTCTCTAAGAATTCAAGACTTGGAAACTACTTTACCCAAGGAGGAAAATTTAAGATTCTTCACAGAAATTCTTAATAGAACCAAGCAGATGAATGTGTTCATACACCACGTAACTGGCGTAGGTAGATTTAAAGGTTTTCATTTTTTCCCTTTATGAATCTGTAATTAATCGCAAAGTTTCCAAATTGAGTCTGTGCACCTGAGTGCTTTAGAAGCTCTATGACTTACCAGCACATTTGGATTTCTGCATCCCCACTATCTCTTTCTAATACAAGGCCAACAAAAGATCACATCCCTAGTTCTCTGTTTTTTGGGTTTTTTTTTAAGATTTTATTTATTTATTTGACAGAGAGAGAGAGACAGCGAGAGAGGGAACACAAGCAGGGGGAGTGGGAGAGGGAGAAGCAGGCTTCCCGCTGAGCAGGGAGCCCGATGTGGGGCTCGATCCCAGGACCCTGGGATCCATGACCTGAGCCGAAGGCAGACGCTTAACGACTGAACCACCCAGGCGCCCCCCTAGTTCTCTGTTGATCCAAACTCCCATTATCTGAATTGTACGCCATCTTGTGCTGCATGATCAGTGTCTACACGTTGACCCTAAGAAAACAACGATGGTGTCTTGGGATTGTCCTAAGATGTTTAATTATCTTTTCCCAAACAGTTGTTGCTTTAGGATGTAGGACCAGCCTTGAGCATCACTGACACGATTCATAAGTGAGTCCCTCCGAATGTTGACATGAACGATGTGTTCATAACAGAATGCAAAATAAGGCAGTGCTTTAAAAAAAATTGTGGAAACACCAGGAAAAAGTGTTCCACTATACCGAAAAGACTGAACGCAGAGAATGAACATTTTACACGTCAGAGAGATCCAAGAACGGATATTCTAATTGATTGCTCAGTCTTCCAACCTGGCTATAGTTATGGTGTTAGCTGTGATAGGTAAGAATGTGCCTCAGGGAAACGATAAAACCCAGCCTGCCATACTATATTTTAGTATATACTGAGTTCTTCTGGGGTGATGGTCTTATTTTATCCTGATTTTAAAATATGTTAGGCAGGGGCGCCTGGGTGACTCAGTCGTTAAGCATCTGCCTTCGGCTCAGGTCATGATCCCAGGGTCCTGGGATCGAGCCCCGCATCAGGCTCCCTGCTCAATGGGGAGCCTGCTTCTCCCTCTCCCACTCCCCCTGCTTGTGTTCCCTGCCTCACTGTGTCTCTCTCTGTGTCAAATAAATAAATAAAATATATTTTTTTAAATGTTAGGCAGATGGAGAAAAATATTGTCACTATCACCGTTTTTAGCAGAAGAAACTGGAAATCAGGCAAATTGGTAATTTGCCCCGAGTTTTCATGGCTAGTCAATGCCATGACTTCTTCATTTCCGTGGAGTGAAATTTTCTCCATGTGAGTTTTCTCTCCATTGTAATAGCGTTTTTTATTAAGATTTTATTTGTTTGAGAGAGAGAGTGAGAAAGAGAAAGATCACGAGCAGGGGGAGGGATAGAGGCAGAAGCAGGCTCCCCGCTGAGCAAGGAGCCCGATGTGGGACTCGATCCCAGGACTCCAGGATCGTGACCTGAGCCGAAGGCAGACACTTAACGACTGAGCCACCCAGGCGCCCCATCTCTCCGTTGTATAGAGCAGGGAAGTTTACTAAAAATTTTACGGGGTAATTAGAACCTTACATTAATGTATTCAATCTCAGGCATGCAGGACTTTCTGATATGCAAAACAGAACAACTTTATTGAATCAGGAGTCTGAACAAAAATGAAGCTAGACCAATAGCAGTAAAAAAAAAAAAAGAAAGAAAGAAAGAAAGAAAGAAAGAAAGAAAAGAAATCAGGATATAAACCAAAAGCATCAACAATGCTAAGTTAAGATAATAAACCAACGTTTTGTGTGGGAGTTCTAAAGAAAATGCCCAAAGAGATCTCTTGATAAAGACATCTTCTACTTGAATAGTCAGTACTTTGGGCTCAAAATTATTTGATCCAAACCCACTTGTTAAAAACAAAGCACAGTATACCAGTGATGAAGTAGATGAAAGTAACTGCTTTTAATCAGCTTCATATTTAAAAGAAAGGTCAATTGTGAATCAAGTCTAGATTTCTTGGCATTGTTCTAAGAACACTTAATAGCACTTTAAGAATATTAACTTCTGAGTTAATGAGAGTATTTATAGCATTATATTAATGTCTGTAGCGGCTTGTCAGGAGGAAATGTGTGTTTTAGTGGCCTCTTGGCAAGGGGATGGATGAGGTATTAGGGTCCCTAACTGCCTCAGATTCAAGGCTCTTCATGAGATTTCCATGCTTAAAGGTGTACATATATTATGGAGAAGAAATAAAAACAAAGCCCCCCCTCCCCCAAATGTAAACCATTCATAAGAACTTCTGCAGGGAAATCTGCAAATAGACCTATTTTGAGACAAGTTCCTTATAAAGAAAGGCAGCCCATAATTATGGAACTGGTAAAGATGAAAGTGATTTCCAGATCACGTCTTTAAACAGAATGGAGACGGCATGATAGTTGGTGGTAAACACTCAGAAAACACTGGCAAGAAAGGTATCTGTGGAGAGGAGCGTCCTTTGCCATCCTTGTGAGGCTTTTGTGAAGCTCCTCAGCAAAGGTGACCTTGCAAGTCTGAATGGCGAAAGGTTATTCGAACACAGAGACTTAGATAAAAGCACAGTAGAGTATTCCTTCCACAAGATAAAATGTCAACATTGTGAAAGCAATAATTAAGCCTGTAAGGGGTATTTGAGGTGGTAATAATGAAGAATTCATCACCTGAAGAACCACAATAGAGTACCAAGGCATAGTTCTGCGTGTCTGTGGGAGATTTCTGCCCCAGCTGAATCAGGACATGATGACTTGAGAGAGGAAAGTAATTTAACTCACCTGGAGAAGACCCTGTCTTTCTGAGGACCCCTAAAAATGAGCGTCGCCGAAGGGGGCGCCTGGGTCTGGGTGGCTCAGTCGGTTAAGCATTCAATTCTTGATCTCAGCTCAGGTCTTGATCTCAGGGTTGTGAGTTCAAGCCCTGTGACAGGCTCCGTGCTCCATGCTCCATGCTTAGCATGGAGCCTACTCAATGTCAACTGGAGGCACTCTTAGAGATGCAAATTCTAGGGTCCTGTCCTTAACCTACTGAGTCAGAACCCCTAGAGGTGGGGCCTTCCATTTAACACTGACAAAAGCCGGGCAACTCTGCTGTGGTTGAGTTCTGCATCCAAAACTATGCCATGCAATAGGATTGTGGTTGCCCCATAGCCGAAGCTCCTACAACCTGATCTAAAAGAACTACCTCACTGGCATTTCTAAAGAGACCAACTCTCCGTGTTAGGATGTAATGAGTTTGTTGTGAACACTTGGCTCTTCCTGTAGGTTTTCGTCAAAATAGTTGGGGTTCATCAGCACCACTCTCTGGCCACACCAGCTGACACTTGTCACTAGAATTCTGTGCCTAATGGGATTGAGGCTGTAATAAGATCATTTCCCTAATGATGCCCTGGAAATGAAATTGCTAAGAAAATTACCTTCAGGTTAAAAAAATAAGATAAGTAATGAATAACACCTGTATGAGCTAAAGTCTGCCACTTTATTTTTCCTGTTCAACTTAAAAAAAAAAAAAGTATTGAAAGCGATCATGGATGGTGTTCCATTGTTAGTTAACTTTCCAGTGCAAAGAAATGGAATCTTTGCAGAAGGAAGAGGTTACCGTCCTCATTGAAGTCATTCTCTTCCATTAGGAACTGGAGGGTTATTGATGAAATCATCCCTTGTTCAGATACGTAAGCAATAGAACAGATATGAAATCACAAAAGGAAATACTAATAAACCTGATTACCACAAATTATCTAGAATAACTGCCTATTTTCTTGAAAAAATTACCAATATTAACTAAATAAGAAAGAGGAAACCTAAATAATTTTACAATGTAAATTATGAGGAAGTGAATATCCCCCAAATTACATGAAATCTGATTTATTCGAAGAACAGGTTCTTTTTTTTTTTTTTTAAAGATTTGTTTACTTACTTATTTGAGAGAGAGAGAATGAGCAGGGGGAGGGGCAGGGGGAGAGGGAGAAGCAGATTCCCCACTGAGCAGGGAGCCCGATGAAAATTTCATATTACTCTCCTGTTTTGTAATCTCTCTGAGTATCTTGTAAAGAATAAGTTTCTTCCACCATTCTGTCAGCCTACTACAACACTGACTTTTTTAAAATGCAAGGAAAATAAAATATAGAGTAAACTCCAGCTTCCGTCAAGCATACCTCAGTGACAAATAAAAATAAAGCATTAGCAATTTTAATGTACTCGTTGGAAAATACATACAATTTCCAAAGGGACTTTATTCCAGCAATGTGAGGATGTTCAATATTCGGGGATTTATTAAAATATTATCCTATCTACGTTGGAAGAGGAAAATAATGCAATCACAGCAGGGTGTATGGGAGAAAAATGAATGAACACAAACCCACATCAAAGAAGGAAAAATAACCTTTTGTACAAGACCGTTCAAGCAAACACCATATAATGATACAATATTTTGCTGGGGGAGGGATGTAGGTTAATAAGCTCCTAGACGGGGAAGAAAATGTCAGTTGTTCCTTTCCTCTCTTCAGGTGCCTTCCTTCCCAGAAGTGTCCCAAATTGACCCGGCCGGAAAAAGCCCATACAGAGCAGGTTTCCTTTATTTCCTCATCCTGCCGGTTCCTAGGGAAGACAACCAAAACGTTCCCTGAAAAATCACATTCTTTGCCAGCATTTTGTATGTTGAGAAGGACCTAGAGAAGTCAGCACTGTCTGGGGAAACAGCATGCATTAAAAAAAAAAAAAATTTATCTGAGCAAGATGGTAATACAAAGCAATAGGAGGTGAACTGAGTGAGATTATGCGTTGTTGACATTGCAACAAAAATCTATTGCAATATATATTTTTCATATGTCTTGGTTTGGAAGGGGGGAATATTTCAGTAAAATACGAGGAAAATTTTGAAAACACAGAGAAGAATTGGTCAGTGTTCCATGAGTCCTGCCAATGCCTCACGGTATTACTAGTAGACATTTTGCACACTTACACTCACACACACACATCACACACAAGAACGCAAGGGCTTTGGGGACAAATAAGCTTGGGTTAAAAAAGTGAAAGCAGCCTTCTTCACTGAGAGATGCCAGGGTCTTGGATACGCCGATGGTCAGTATGGACTTTTGCGTGGGGCGACTTACTTCCAAGGTGGATGTTTTTCACACTTGATTTATCTGCAGAAAATTCATCCTCACATCGCACCTTGGGAAACATGGTTTTCCACCAAGGTGGTTCCAATTTCACTTGTCTGTATCTAAGTTCTTCTAACAAATCCTAAATAGGACACAAAATACATAGCATAGAAAAAAGGACCTAATTTAACTCAATATAAGCCAAATAAGTTGAACACTGTGAGAAAAAATACCAAAGCAGATAGCTCTTGCTGACAGACAAAAAAAAAGAGTCCTGGTTGCCCTACCAAGAATCATACCATTGTAGAGTTCATAGCTAAAAAAAAAAAAAGGCAACAAACTCATATATTGAGTAAACCCGTTTTTCTTCTCCTCCTTTTCTTCTTTTTTTTTTAAGATTTTATTTTTTAAGTAATTTCTATAGTCAATGTGGGACTCAAACCTACAACCCCAAGATCAAGAGTTGCATGCTCCAATGACTGAGCCAGCCAGGCGCCCCCCCCCCGCCCATTTTATTCCTTTAATTCCTAAACAAATACGTTCCATAAACAAAGTCGAAATACAGAAAAATTTTCAATGCCAAAAATACAGTGGTCACACTTACGAGAAAAAAATCATATCCACATCTGTACAGTTATTTATTTCCAAAACAAAGAACAAAGCCTCAGAAGACATGGACCGATATGATCATAAGTCATGACAGTTCAAGCATAATTGATTTGACTAATCCCGGATGACAAAACTTTTTAAACCAAGTTTATTGGGAAAACGGTGGCACAAAATGAAACACAGTTGTAACAGATATAAAAACAGATGTTGTAATAGTTTGTCATCTTATAAGAGCGCTTAGAAAACAAGTGGAAAATACATACTACCAAAACAAAACAGTGGTCAAGCAACACAAATTATAAAAGGAAAAGAAAAAGAAAAAGCAGATGGTTGTTAAGTATGAGGAACAACTTCCTGCCTTATAAGCAGGAAAAAAAATATATTTTTAGCTAACAAATTTTAGCACACGTCATCTGCTCTTAGAAGGATTGGAAACACGCTGGAATGTTCCTGCAAAGCAGCTCGGTTATTGGTTTTGACTCTTTCCGGTGTTCATAACTTGGCACCACGTAAGGCCAATTTCAGGAATATTTCGTAAAGGAGATGTCAGATAATGCAATGACAGATTTGTGTCCATGGACAGTATCATATTGTTTCTAATGTCTAAAGATAAGAAGCAATCTGAGGGTGTGAGCATATATGTAAGTTGGCTAAGGAGCATAATAGTAAGGAATGTACTGTAGCCACAGAAAGAAACAATGGTTACCATTCGATGTTATGTAAAGAAAGAAGAATATAACGGTGCCTGGAAGAATATAACGGTGCCTCGGTGGAGTGTGCGACTCTTGATGTCTGGGTTGTGGATTCTAGCCCCACGCTGGGTGTAGAGCTGACTTAAAAATAAAATCTTAAAAAGGAAAAAGAAAGAAAGCAGCATTAAAATCATATATATATATATATATATATATATGGGAACCCCATTATGTTAAAAATATATTTGGAGGGCGCCTGGGTGGCTCAGATGGTTAAGCGTCTGCCTTCGGCTCAGGTCATGATCCCAGGGTCCTGGGATTGAGTCCCGCATCGGGCTCCCTGCTCCTTGGGAGCCTGCTTCTCCCTCTGCCTCTCTCTCTCTCTCTGTCTCACATGAATAAATAAATAAAATCTTTACAAAAAAATATATATATATATTTGGAGATTTTAGGCTAGCATATCAAGATGAGCTTAGACATCTAAGCCCATGAGCCCACTCACATTCTGCCTACATCACCAACTGATAGTTGAAATTGAATAACTAGTCTCACTCAAAGGGAGGTCTCTATACACCAAAACTTATGGAAAGAAGCAGGAGTAACTATCTGAAGATTCCTGATCTGTACACACACGCGCATGATTCAAGAGGAAGGTATATCTATAAATCAGAAAAAGGAAGTCAGGGAGAAGCAAACTGAGATCAGAATTGAAAGAATAGAGGGAAAAAAACAATGAAAACAGCAATGGAGACGATGAACAGCAGAGTGTGTACTAAAGAAAACTGGATTGTTGAAGTCAAAAAGCAATTGCGAGGAACGTGACTCCAACCCAAGAAAGTGGAAAGCTGGATGGGTGTGCTTGAAGGGAAGATGGAGGAACATAGGTAGGTGGGAGACTCAGAATTCCAAATGAGGTGTAAAGACTACCTCCAGCTGTTGGTGGGAATGCAAACTGGTGTACTCAGTGGGGAGAACAGGATAGAGGCTCTGGCAAAGCTTAAAAATAGAAATACCATAGAATCCAGCAATTGTACTAGTGGGTATTTACGCAAAAAAAATGAAGACACTAATTTGAAAAGATATATGCACCCCTTTGTTTATAGTTTATAGCAGCGTTATGTACAATAGCGAAGATATAGAAGTAGTCCAAGTGTCCATCAACAGATGAACGGATAAGGAAGGCATGCTATATATAAATATATATACCCAAATACACATGCGTGCGCGTGTACGCGCACACACACACACACACACACACACACACACACACACAGAAGAATATTACGCAGCCATAAACAAGGATGAGGCGGTGCCATTTGCAACAACATAGATGGACCTTGAGGTTATAATGCTAAGTGAAATAAGTCGGACAGAGGAAGACAGATTCCATATGATCTGACTCATCTGTGGAATCTTAAAAAACAATAACAACAACAACCCAAGAGACAAATGAACAAATAAACAAAAGGCATAATAATCAGACCTATAATGACAGAGAACAAACTGATGGATGCCAGAGGGGAGGGTGTGGGGGACGGGGAGGATGGGAGAAGGGGAGTGGGAGGTATGGGCTTCCAGTTTTGGAATGCATAAGTCATGGGAATAAAAGGCACGGCATAGCGAATATGGTCAATGGTATTATAATAGCGTTGCCTGAGGTCAGATGGCAGCTACCTACACTCCTGGTGAGCACAGCATGAGGCATAAACTCATAGAATCACCTGACACTAATCAATATAAACTGACATTGTATGTCAACTATCCTGAAATAAAAACAATTTTTTTTAATGGAGTACTGGGGGAAAAAAAAAGAGAGTAACTCCAAACCAGAAACCACAGAAACACACAAAGGAGAAGAAAACTTGACTGAAGACAGACCTCAAGCTCCAAACGAGAAGGACTTGCCCAGAGCCAAACAAAATCGCTGAAATCACTTTGGCACCACAGGAAGAATGCATTCTTGTGTTGCGCACCCGCAGAACGGAACAAAGGAGAAGCATCTCCAAAAATCAGAGGGGGGGGGGAGCTAGCTCATGCCCTGACACGTCCACAGGGCCGGGTGGAATTTCACTGAAGGAGCCGGCACCGGCAAGAAAGAACATGCCCTCTCCCCTCCTCGAAGGCACTGTCGTTAACGACCAAGACATTCACCTAAAGACGAACGCGGGCAAGGAGGTTGGGTGTAAACAGACCGAAGAAGGCAACTTTGTGAATCAGAGGTCAGTGAAACGCTTGCTGTGAATGTGTTGACAGATGGAGGCAAATGTCACAAGAATTAGACAAAAGACCGTAAACAACGTCAACAGGAACACAATATCGCTTCGGTTATTAAAATAACACACCCAGGAGCGAACCCCAGGTGCCCGTGGGTGTTTATGTGAGCCCATATTTGCGGCAACTTAAAATATAAAGGCAACATCTCCAATCCGGGAAGGAAGGAGGAGGGAAAAGATAGATCACCACTCTGCCCCAAACACCAAATGTTTCCAGGGAGGATAAAAATCTTATTTAGGGAGGGGCACCTGGGTGGCTCAGATGGTTGAGCGTCTGCCTTCGGCTCAGGTCATGGTCCCGGGGTCCTGGGATCGAGCCCCACATCGGGCTCCCTGCTTGGCAGGAAGCCTGCTTCTCCCTCTCCCTCTCCCCCCTGCTTGTGTTCCCTCTCTCGCTGTGTCTCTCTCTGTCAAATAAATAAATAAAATCTTTAAAAAAAAAAATCTTATTTAGGGAGTGAAGAAACAACACAATTACAAGAAAATATAAAGGAAGGGTCATCTTAACCTGCGCTGAGAAGGTTTTTACACTAACAATAGTTAAGGTCAGTGTGTGCTTGAATGCTAAGTGTAAAACTAAATAAAAAGCAAACTTGACTAAACTTAACCAGAGAGGGCGCCTGGGTGGCTCAGTTGGTTAAGCGACTGCCTTCGGCTCAGGTCATGATCCTGGAGTCACTGGATCGAGTCCCGCATCGGGCTCCCTGCTCGGCAGGGGGTCTGCTTCTCCCTCTGACCCTCCCCCCTCTCATGTGCTCTCTCCTCTCATTCTCTCTCTCAAATAAATAAATAAAATCTTTAAAAAATAAATAAATAAACTTAACCAGAGACAAAAAGTTAAAATTCTTAATGTATCCATTGCTCCTGTAAATCAATAAATAACAGCATCTCAAAAATGCTCAAGTACCAAAAATGGTAACAGAATATTTGAAGGCTATACAGAAAGGAAATGAAATAAGTAGAAATAAAGACAGAGTACTTAACCTCCCGAGAGGTCTGATGTAGACAAACTAGAATTATAATTTCAAATAGCTTGAGCGGATGAAATTGTTACAAATGTAAAATGTATAATAGCCAATATTTTTGAATTTGGTCCTCCCAGATGCCTATTTTCCTTTCGTAGTATCCAAGACTAACACGGTAAATGTACTAAACGTACAATGTAGATATTGTTCTGCATCAGCTTAACTCACCCCTTGTGACGCAGATTAACAGGAGGGAAATTCTCTTTTCTGTGAAGTTTTAATGGCGAGCAAATTAGTTTAAATGGCAGCCAGTGATTGGGTTGAGGTAGGGATGATTAGATCTGAACATAATTCTGGATCTGAGCGATGTCATCTCTGTGGTGAACTAGCAAATATAAGATTTGCTGAGACACCCTCTTGGTTGGTTCTATAAAGAGGCAGTATCCTGCCTTCTCTGAGGTCCTTTTCAGGTCTTGGTGGCAGAGAATACTCGCTCCATTTTGAGAATTTCTGTTTTAAAACAAGCTTGAGGGCCAGCAAACATTGGTGGATCTCCAGTTGCTCTACATTGTATCCCCACATTTGATATTCTGGATTTTTTAGGATATAGTACTTTAGTTGTTCTGGTATGTAATAGTCTTAATTTTCCTGAGACTAGCCAAGTTGAGCACCTTTATATATATTATATATAGACACATATCTGTGTGTATATATAAAATACATATATAATATGTCATATATATGCAAAAACTAACGTGAAGGAAACTCACAGTTGAACAGAGATACAGAAATAATATGATTATATTATATATTAATAGATATATACGATATGTATGCATAAAACATGTAAATCAACGTATTTGTAATATATAAATATATGTTTAAAATAGAAAACTCTTACATATGTGTATATATGTGTGTGTGTGTCTGTGTGTATCTTTGACTGTTTGAATATCCTTTCTGTTTTTGCAATATCTTAGATTATTTTTAAGACTTTATTTTTAAGTGTTCTCTAGGTCCAACGTGGGGTTTGAACTTACAAACCCGAGATCAAGACTTGCGTGCTCTATCAACTGAGCTAGCCAGGTGCCCCTCTTAGATTTTTAATCTATAAAAATTCCAAAGTATCAAACATACGCCTTTCTGTTTCTTCTGGCTTTATTCCATTTATTCTCTTAACCCTAAGTATTTTTAAATAGAAGTTTTAAAATTAAGACTGGAAAACATGTTTAACAGAGAAAATTATTTCCTTTTAGAGTTTTTTTTCCTCCCTTGCCAAGAAACCACAGAGACCTTTGTAAATCCTGTGACTTTTGAATTGGGAAAGAACCTTACAAGAGCCGTATGGATGGGATACAGCAAAGTTTGGGGAATGAAAAGCCTACCCCGGCTCTATCATGTATTATTCAATGCTTCCTTGGGCACGTTATTCAAATTTCCCACACCTGTTGTCCTTTTCCGTAAAATGATCCAACTGGTTGCTGGAGGGTTGAACAAAGCAGAATCTGTATTTGTCATAATGTGTATGTTTATTTACTGAGACTAGCATCGCACAGAGTGGCTGTTTTATGACATCTTACCACCCGGTACCACATCCTGGACTCATATATGAATTTCTTTAATTAAACTCTAGGTTAGTAGGGTAGAGTATGCAGCTGGAAACCTCCATCGATGCATATTTAAGTTATTACTTGTATGTCACCGATTTTGAGAATGAAAGTTCCCTATAGTAGATAAATAATACCAGTTGTGATTCCTTGAACACTGAGTTAGAGCTTACCCATAGGAAGTGAAGAAAACTCGCAGAAAGAATGAATAACCTCTGGGAAGCTGAGGCTGTTCTTTGAATTGCTTGCAGCAAAGAATGCCTCAGAAAGTAGACTGAACTCGGGGCGCCTGGGTGGCTCAGTCATTGGGTGTCTGCCTTCGGCTCAGGTCACGATCTCAGGGTCCTGGGATCGAGTCCCACATCGGGCTTCCTGCTCGGCGGGAAGCCTGCTTCTCCCTCTCCCACTCCCCCTGCTTGTGTTCCCTCTCTCGCTGTGTCTTTCTCTGTCAAATAAATAAAATCTTTAAAAAAAAAAAAAAAAGAAAGAAAGTAGACTGAACTCTTCCTGCATGTGTTGCAAATGATTATTAGAAGCATAGTGGAGTCTGATCTAGAGGCTTAACAAGGATACTAGCCAACGGTATTGCTAATTAGCAAAACATTATTTCCCTTCATTTGATTTGTTACTTAATCCAATTAAAATGAGGTTGGATACGAGGAGGAAGCATCTTACTAGTACCCACCTAGCTTTCAAAGCTGACTTAATACAATTCCCTATTTTAGGAAAACAGCAACAACCCCAGTCATATTTCAGAGGATGCTCTTGATTTCTACATGTGGTGTTTCTGGAGGAACCAGCAGGTGGCACCGTTCAGGGTCGGAACCTAAAGAACAGGAAAAGCTCAGTAGGTTGAGTGGAAGGGACTTTTCCAAAGACCCACCTGTCTTGCCTCTGTGCCCGCAACATTAGCTTCCTTTGGGGCCCTTGCCCAATACGATGGCAAATAAGAATCATCACAATCTAAGACAGAACCTTGGAGGAATTCATCAAAAAAAAATATATATATATATATAGCTGGTCTCGGGATGCCTGGGTGGCTCAATTGGTTAAGCAGCTTCCTTCAGCTCAGGTCATGATCCCAGGGTTCTGGGACCGAGCCCCGCATCGGGTTCCCAGCTCAGCGGGAAGTCTGTTTCTCCCTCTCTCTCTGCTGCTCTCTCGCTTGCACTCTCTGTCTCTCAAATAAATAAATAGAATCTTAAAAAAAAAAAAAATATATATATATATATAGCTGTCTCAAACATATTTTTCAAATAATGGAGTAAAAACAAAGCATGTAGAAATGTTGGTATAAAGTGTGGGCACCGTTCATTTCCCATTTTCTTCTTGATCTTCTTTCAGCTACTTTCAAATGAAATTTTTATGCCAGAAACCCGTTTACTCTTACAGAAGCGAACTTTTTGTAGGTAAAAATATCCCACAATTCCTTTTCAAAAATTACCTTTAAAAGTGAAGGCCCAAGTTATGTAAAGCAAACAGTTGCCTGTCAATGTTAACGATGCATTGTAGGAAGGTTTGGGGATGTATCCCAACGTTTATTCCTGTGGTTCCATGTGAATGTGAAGAGCATCTTAATGTATAAGACTTTCTATGGTATCTCAAGGGCTAAACTAGACCTTCACACTCAGAACTGTTTGGTACCGAGCAGAGAATACATGTTACTACTGGACGTTTTCCATGTTCCTCCCATGGGCTCATTCAGGTGCATCATCCTCTTGTGTGGCTTTGTTTTTCAGAATAAGATCATTTAAGACACTAAGGAGTGACTGATGTTGATGAAAGCACACATCCGGACTTACGGTTTTTCCATGACATGATGCCATATACCAACAAGGCAAACCCTCTGTGGGTTCTCAAATTTTTTCTCACCCCATCCATTAAATATTGGACCAAAGGAAGCCCAGTGGAGACCTCCATGATATAATAGATAAAGGACAAAATGCACTCATAGCGTGAATTATGAACTCTGCATGATGGCTCATGCCTCTGATGATATTCATCGGTCTGATCTAATGTAATAAAAGGAAGGTGGGTGTGAATGTGGTCCAGTCCTTCCATTTCTTCAGACATCAGGGCCATGTTGGTGCGACAGTGATAAGTCCTTAGGGAGACTATACAATTGAAAAAAACAAGAGTGTGTGAACGGTAACTCGTGCTCTGAAAGCATATTCTACACATCCGTATGTTGCATTCATTACATGGAATTAGAATATTTTAATCCAGTGTTGGAATAGACACTTAGAGAAAACGCTTGTCTCACCCCTGTATTTCTGGCATTGGATATGTTTCCTTGCCCTCAAGAAGCTACCGTTGAGTGAGCAAAGGAAGGATTGGATAACAAATTATTACATGATCGAATGAGCGAAAGGATGAATAAAACTTGTCTATTTCATAAGAATATGCAGCAGAGAAAAAACAGTTTGGGGGAGAAAAATAAACATTTCTGCTGTATTACATTTATTTTCAATTGCTTGTTATCTGGACCATTGAACTAAGGCTGTATACTAAACGTATAATTGAAATTTTACTCTCTCCAATTATTTCATATGATTGCTAAAGAAGGCTGATCTCTGGGTTTAAACTGAAGTGCTAGCTCTACATATTTTTCTGAATCACATTTGCCCACATCATGACTGATTATTGATTGGTATGGCTCTCCTTTTAATGACAAGTCTCTCTCCGATGGGTTATAAGTTCAGTGGGAAGATCCAGCATGTTCCTACTCTATCCCTAGGATGTATGTGGAACATGGCAGCACTAATGATCCATTTATAGTTCATATTAGAAAAGTCCATAAAGCATTTTTTTATTCATATTTTTTATTCAAATTAAATGGCTTAAATTTGATATTGCAGAGTCTGCTCCCCCAACACAGTAAAGGGAAATTTCAAACATGGGGGTGTGGCAAGAATGTGCCCATAAAATTCCTATTCTCATCACTCCAGTGATTCAATTTTGTTGTGTTTAGATTAACCAAAAATTAGGCCTTTGTCCCCAAAGAAGCATAAAAGAAATTTCCAAAGTTCTGAAATAAATGTGGTCAAGTTGTTCTTGGAGGCTACCCACCATTTTCATTTAGATTAAATGTAATTAATTCTACTTGTTTAAAGTCCTCAATTAAAAAAAGAATGAAAATAATCTTTGAGAGTAGGAACAAAGACAAACAAAATGTCTTTCTTGATGAGCAAAGTGACGGAAGCTAATCTCTAGGCTCCGCGAGGTGAGAAGGAGAGTCTGTCTTGTTCTTTCTCCACACCTGTTGTGAGATGAACAAATGCCTAATGATAACGGATAACTGATAACGGGGATCTCAGAGCCTCGGCCCAGCTCTGATGCCCATTGCTGGACAATAAATGCCATGTAATATTATTGAATCTCAAAATTATTACTGAGTCTCAAAACTGGCTCATCCCATAAAATACAAGAATGGCTCAATATCTATTAATGCCATGCACCATTATAATAAATCACAGATGACATAAGCCTCGTGATCCATATGTGCCAAAAGGGATCTGATAAAATTCAACGTCAACTCTGACTAAAATGGGTAATAAAAAGGGACTGGTAATTTTATAATGAAAAAATAGTATTTTCAGCCGTGAACCAGCTTTAATTCATATGGAAACATTAGAAAAATTCCTATTATAGTCAGTGTAAGATAAGGATGTCCACGGTCATTGTGATGATTTCACACAGCTCTGAAATTACGTCCATTCAGGCAGGCAGAAGAGAGATCTACGGAACAAAAATTAAGAAGGGACACAAAAATTGGCAGATGTGAGTGTGTATCCGGAAAACATTAAGACTGTAATCTGAGACATTTTTAGAACAAGAAAAGGACTCAGTAATTACATATGTGTATATATAGCTTAAATTATGTAATGCCTAATATATAGCAATATATGTTCTTGCTTTTTGGAAATGTTTTGATCGTTCTCATAGTTTTTTCCCTATAAACATGTGAATGTTTATATATAGAATAGCTTTTCCTTATACATGTGAATCCGTTGGTGTACATACACACACACATATATATACCGATATATAACATAAAATGCACACATACATATATAATACATACAGAAACATACACACAGATATCCGTGCACAAGAACAATGCACGAAGGATATGAAAAATACTGTTGGTCTGGGTTATTTTTTTTATCCTTCATTGCGTATCCCTTTTTCTCTTTGAGAACCCCCCCAAAATATATGTGCATTACTTTTATTTTTAAATTAAAAAGTCAAAACAAGTGAAAGCAGAAAAATTAAATAAAAGGCATCTAAATCAACTTACTTCATTTCTTCTTTTTTTTGTTCTTCACATTTTTACCCAATACCACTCTCTTATTAGAGCCAAACAAAAGCTAACAGAACCCTGGGATTTTTCTTTTTCCCCAAATAAATACCAATTCATTACTGGGCTATAAACAAAAATTAATCTTACTTTTGTCCTGAATGAATTAATAATTTAATATTTCTTTGACAACCCAGGAGATGTATTAGGAATTTACAGTATCTTATACTTGCTCTTGTGACTGTCAGTTATTGTTGTGCATTAGATGCTGTTATGTCCTGGTTAAAAATTTAACAAAAGTGTCTTTAAAAGAATGCTAATGAAAGTGACACATCCAAATATTATCCTATAGCTTTTTGTATTTCCATTGATATGATATTTTTGCTTTACCTCCCCTATCACATTACCATCCCATTGACGATAGGGCTATATCTATCTACCTACCTACCTATCCACCTACCTATTTATCATCTATCTGTCTATATCAATCTATCTATCATCTGTCTATCATCTCTATCCATCCACTGATCATCCATCCATCCATCTATCCAACTGTCCATTTATGTCTGTCTATCTATCTATCATTATCTATCTACCTGCCTATCTATCCATGTGTCTATATCTATCTGTATGTAACTATATCCAATCTACACAATGGATATTTGGACATGTAATATATAATAGACATATATCTTATGATTTTATAACCACATTGTTAGTAATAATGATTAGCTAAGTAAAGGATAAAATTTAGTGCTCATTTGCAGAGATTTACCAAGCCATAAAAAGACCACTTCGGACTACTCTGAGTTCTGTGAAGAATGATACTAGAGAAATCCAAAATACCACTAGAATTACTAGAGCATCAAGTTGTCAGTCAGCTGCCTCGACTACACTCACCTTTACAAGCCAGTCATTTGCAAGCATCAGCTTCCTGTCTCCTTTCTGAAAACAGAGCTTTACGATATAGCACCAAATATCCATGGAGCTCCATAACAGGACTGGTGAATGAAGAATTCAAGAATTAAACTGCCCCTCATTTCAGTGGCATGAACATCAATTGCAGTAAACACACGTGTGACCTTTCAACAACAACTGTACCTGTTAGTTCTTAGGGCTCAGCGGCACCTATCGGTTCTGCTAAGTAAATGACAAATGGAGAGGCTGAGAATGCAGTTGAGTAGGGATAGCATTAGATTAGGCTATGTGACATTATCTAAATCTAAATCCATTAGATTTAGGTCACTTGTCACAAGCCTGAATCAGGTCACGTATTTCCCTACGTGAGGGACATGTAGATGATGGACACGTAGATGATGATGGACAACGGACCATCAGCTTCCCCAGGTGTGGCTGGGCGTGGAGGCTGGGGAAACAGATGTGGACGAACCTTTGATGAGGGGGCAGAGTAGCTGGCCAGCTGTTGGAGATGCAGAGCTAACGGCAGGTGAGGGCGTGGTGACCAGATGGAGCAGGGCTGTAGGCACCAGATGGTGCAAGGAGTGCCCTGCCTGCCACGGAGTTCAGATTTTTCTTTTTTCTGCTTGGCTTGGTGTCTTCCTTCTCACTCATTCATTTTGCAGGCACTTCTCACAGGAACCTGGAAATGGTTTTTTGGAGTCTACTCCGGTAGCAGCATGGAGAGAGCGACAGAGAGGTCTCAATTGCAAAACTCGGGAACCGGTGAAGGAGGGCTGCTCAGTCAAAGCAGTGTGGATGGTGGGGGTGCAAAATTTAAGAAACTCAAGAAAGGAGCCAAGCATTGTTCTGGGGAACCCAGAGACCTTCAACCCACACACAAAGCTGAGCTAGGAATCTTAGGGGAGAGCCTCAATATGCAGATGAGAGCCAACCAGTTGCCCCGGTTTGGTCTGTGCTGACATCTGCTTCCGGACTAAACCTTTCTCCGCCACGCACCCCTCCTCCAAACCACCAGTGTGTCCAAAAGGCAACACGTGCTTCCGAAAACCATCACTATGCTTGTGGGACTGTTTGCATCTTACTCTTTGTTAAAAAATAGTTAAAAAAATAAAATCAGATGTGAATTAACGAGCTATTTACAAGGTATCCAAAGATGCAGAGAAGCCGACTCTGTTATTGCAACACAATAAGAGACAAAAAACCGTGTTTGCTTTGACACTTGTCATTCTGTCACTGACACCCTTTTTGAAAGTGGTGTCTTCAGTCTCAGTGTGAAATT
Organism: Neomonachus schauinslandi; assembly: GCF_002201575.2. Taxonomy (NCBI): domain Eukaryota; kingdom Metazoa; phylum Chordata; class Mammalia; order Carnivora; family Phocidae; genus Neomonachus; species Neomonachus schauinslandi. The sequence goes on from NC_058419.1 coordinate 122,691,500, forward strand.
TCCCAAAGTGCCAATCATATTGAAAACCGTGACAGTAGACCCTGTGTTTAGTCTCCCCATCCTGCTGGGAATGACCTCAAGTTCATTTCAGCCACACTAGTTTTCTCTCATCTCCAAAGACACTGGCTCTTTCCCGACCCACGGGGTTTCCATCTGCTATCCTGCTACCCTCTCTTCTGGTTTTCTGACCAGTAGTCCAGGTACACACCTCTCTGTCAAGGCTACAGCCAATGCACCAACTCTCTGAAGACCTCCGACCTTCCCCAGGAGGGTTAATTCCTCGCCCTGGCTTCCCAGAGCCTGGGACCATCCGTTATCCAATCAGACAGTAACGCAGTGCGTGTGGCTACGTTTACTTCCTCTACCAGGCTTCAAGCATCATGTGTGCATCTTATTTACCCTTGTGCCCTCAGCTCCTGGCAGAGGATGGAGGCTTTCAAAAGGTTCATTAAAACAAAACAAAACAACCAAAAACCAAAATAAGATCATGTCTACAGAAATGCTTTAGACATTCTAGGAATTGCAAGAACCCCAAATTCACATTAACTTTATGACCAGTGACTATGTTATGTTTGTCTGTGGTTACGTGAATTCTCCTGTGATGCTTCCTCCACTAGGAACCAATATGACGGAGATGGGAGTCCAACAGAGTGTCTCAACCTCGGCTCTACTGACATTGAGGTTGGATCCTTCTTGATGGTGGGGTCTACCCTGTGCATTGTGGGACATTGAGCAGCATCCCTGGTCTCCACTCACCAGGTGCCAGGAGTAACACCGTCCCTGTGTTGTGACAATCAAAAAGTGTCCAAACATGGCCAAGTGTCCCCTGGGCGGACAAACTTACCTCAAGGTTGAGAATCACCAGACTATCTTATAGGATCATTTTTTAATCTTTTTTTGTTTCTTAGGAGTATCTGAAGGGGACCATTAAGAAAAAGAGAAACACCATTTATTGTGGAAGCATTCAAGTATCTCCAGTTTCAAAAGTATCTCCAGCCAAATTTCATCTCACTTGAATTGAAGGTGTTACTAACAGACAACCACAAAATCTTTTTCTCAGAAATCAGCACACATATTCTTACCACTCCTGACCTGCTGCTTTATGGTTCGTTACTTGCTCCTCGCTGCTTGGGTGATGGTGTGGTTAGTAGTGAGCCAGCAACAGGAAAAGGGAAAGAAATGCTAGAGTTTTCTCTCCACCTCTACTAAGAGACTACCTTACTATACTTAAATGTTTCAAATTATTTCAGAGGTAAAAAGCAGAGATCATTGTATTAATCTGGGTTCTATGGAGAAACAATAAAATACAGATACATGCATACATATGTATACATATAGAGAGAGGTCTTACAGGCATCTGACATCATACGCATATAGTATGTAGAGGAGTCTGTTATGTCATACATGTGCATGTTACATAGATATTCATGGACACGGTGTGGAGATGTGGGGACATATGATTTCTTCTTTGGAGGTGGCCATTTGATTTATGCACCTACACTATGTTCTTTGCTTACCTTCTACTTAATGAAGCCTTCAGAAGTGCTCAAGAACACACACACACACACACAAACACAAATACACACCTGAAAGTGAAATAATTGAAATCAAAAGGGTAGTATATAAATTCCTTGAAGACAAATGCAGTGTTCTAATTCAACATGTATTTTTATCCTTTTGAAAAATATTGAGTATAAATAAATGTCCTATACATTAAATATCAAGAAGTATTCATTATTGATTACAAGTCAGGCTATCCTACTGAGGGAACCATAGAATTGAAATATCCACTCATGATACAGTAGTAATCATTCCACTCCAATTAATTGACATGTATTTTTATTTTTTGTTTTTATTATTTTAAAAAATGTTATTTATTTATTTGAGAGACAAAGAAAGAGGGGGAGAGCACGGCGGGGGGAGAGGCAGAGGGAAAGGGAGAAGCAGGCTCCCCGCTGAGCAGGGAGCCCCACTCGGGACTTGATCCCAAGACTCTGGGATCATGACTTGAGCCAAAGGCAGATGCTTAACTGACTGAGTCACCCAAGAGCCCTGACATGTATTTTTAATATAAATAGGGGGAACTAGGGGCGCCTGGGTGGCTCAGTCGTTAAGCGTCTGCCTTCTGCTCAGGTCATGATCCCAGAGTCCTGGGATCGAGCCCCGCATCCGGCTCCCTGCTCCGCGGGGAGCCTGCGTCTCCCTCTCCCGCTCCCCCTGCTTGTGTTCCCTCTCTCTCTCTCTCTCTCTCTCTGTCAAATAAATAAAATCTTAAAAAAATTTTTTTTAAATAAAAATAAATAAAGAGGGGGATTAAATAAGTCTGCCTAAGAAAATTCCAATTATTTCCCATTTATGGGATGAAAAAAAATTGTCTCAAGATATTACTGCCCCTTCCCTTATACTCACTGAGCGTGTTTTGAATTAATGGAGGTGTATATGCCAGCCTCATTAAATATTGCCAATTTATCTGAAGAAATGACAGACTCGTGAGGATGTGTTACTGAAACTTTACAAAATATTCAGCTCAATTCATTTGAAAACATCAGGCGGGGCGGGGGGGAAACCCTAAGCATTTGAAATATTTCTATCTGTGAGCCATCAGTCTCCTTGGAAGCCAAAATTTGTTATAATTCAATATTCCTGAGTAATTACATTCATTCTTGGATTAGAAACAATTTTATTTTCAGTGCAGTCTTTGATTTATTTTTTCTCTTCTTTAGGGAAATCATTTCTATTGGTGATGAATAGGTTGCTGTTATGCGTTACCCTCGCTCAGATACATCCCGTTTGAAGTCCTGGCTTCCAAAGGACCGTTTCAGGCCATCGGATAATGAAGCATATTCCACAAAGAGGCGGGCTTGTAAGGAGAAGGTAAGTTGGACCAGTTTGCAGAGTGCATCGCGAGTGAGGCAAGGCATTTCATCACTGGCCTCCTAACTGGGGTGTGTCCTCCCCTTACGCTCTCTCCAGAGAAAAATTGCTTTGGTCACTCAGAGTCTTTGTGGTTCCATATGAATTTTAGGATTGTTTTTTCTATTTCTGTAAAGAATGCCATTGGAATTTGCATTGAATCTGTAGATCACTATGGATTGTGTGCATTGTAACCACATTAATTCTTCCAGTTCATGAACGTGAATATCTTCCCATTTATCTGTCATCTTTAATTTCCTTTGTCAATACTTTATAATTTCCAGAGTACAGACTTTCACCTCTTTGGTTTATTCCTAAGTATTTTAGTGTTTTTGTTGCTTTTTGTAATGAGATGATCTTAATTTCCTTTTTGGAGAGTTTATTACTTGTTTGTAGAAATGTCAGTGATTTTTTGGTGTTGACTGTGCAATCCTGCAACTTTACTGGATTTATCAGTTCTAAGAGTTTTTTTGTTGTTGAGTCTTTAGGGTTTTCTACTTATATGATCACGTCATCTGCAAACAGATGATTTTACTTCTTCTATTTTACTACTTTTTACTACTATTTTACTTCTTTTATTTGTTAAATTTATTTTATTTTTTTTTAAAGATTTTATTTATTTATATGAGAGAGAGGGAGAACACAGAGGAAGAGTGAGAGGGAGAAACAGACTCCTCACCGAGCAGAGAGTCCGACACAGGACTTGATCCCAGGATCCCAAGACCATGACCTGAGCAGAAGGCAGACGCTTAACCAACTGAGCCAACCAGGTACCATGACGCCTTTTATTTCTTTTTATTCTGTAATTGCTCTAGCTAGGATTTCCAGTGTGATGTGGAATAGACATGGCTAGAAACTCATCCTTGCCTTATACTGGATCTTACAGGAAAAGCTTTCTGTGTTTCATTGTTGAGGATGATGTTCCCTTGTGGATTTTTCATAGATCACACTTATTGTGGTCACTGAACTCCAGGAATAGATAACACATTTTCTTTTTGCTTATAAAACACATACAGAATTCAAGAGGTAGAAAGAGCCACAGCTAGAACATGCCACAGCTAATCTTCGGAGAAGGTCTGAGATCCCTCCTCCATCCATGGACATATGATGTCCCAATACTCTATGAGATCCTTCTGACCGAGGGGCAGGTCTAGTCACCCCAGGGATGCCCCAAGACCAATAGCACGTCTTCACACCTTGGCTGCAGGTCCTATTACAGTTCTTCACCCTGAAAGACCCCTCTGGGGATTGCTTGACTGTGTACATGCATTCTTCTCTTTCTGCAACGCGTCTTCTTTCCCTCTGCCTAGAAGTCACGTCCTGGGTGAGGGATGCAGTCACTGTGGGATAGACCCTATGCTTATTTTTATTGTTGAATGTTGTTTTTTTTTTTTAAAGATTTTATTTATTTATTTGAGAGAGAGAGAATGAGAGAGAGCACAGGAGAGAGGGGAGGGTCAGAGGGAGAAGCAGACTCCCTGCCGAGCAGGAAGCCCGATGCGGGACTCGATCCAGGGACTCCAGGATCATGACCTGAGCCGAAGGCAGTCGCCCAACCGACTGAGCCACCCAGGCGCCCTATTGTTGAATGTTTTAACATACATTTTAAAATGCTTGTCCACCTCTCACATTACAGAGTTTTATTTCACTTAGTCTCACTCGAAATATTCTCGTTTTGATTGCATATTTGAAGAGTGTATGTAGATGCATAAATGTAATTTATTTCCAATTTATATCCTTTTTCAGAATAAGAATGTCAAGAATGGTCAAAATCACATGTACTACATTATAAATACCTCACTGTTATCTGAGAGAGAATGGTACATTTATATGTTATTTATAGATTGCTGAAAATTATAATTTCATTATTTTGTCAAACTAAATGCTAATATTCAAACTTTCCCAGGTTCCCCTCATTTTGTCTTATACCATAATAAAGTCAAAGAAAAAGAATTCACTTTTGAGTCCCAATTACTTGGAATTGCCCTAACAATTTCAGGGACCTCTTCAATTCCCTCTTACACTCTGAAAAGTACATCTAAGTTCCATTTGCCCGCGGCTAAACAATCATCCTGTTTTCAAAGCACTCCCTAAACACACCCATGCAAATATTCTCTACGATTTCCACCTGAGCAAAAGGGAAAGCCAGCTCAGCTGAATGCAGCCTATTTGGCACAAGCGGCTAAGGAAACAGATTGCATTCTTTGATGGCAACCTGTCGTTATCAAAGAAGGAATTTAATTTCGCGTCTCTGCTCTTGACTACAGCTGTGCCCGTCCTCAGCGATAAACCCGACAGGTTGTACGGAAGACATAGAGCTGGGTCTGAGATGCATTTCTGAAACCTAAATAAGATTGTGTATGGGGACATGGAGCCTACTGTCGTTACTCTTTATCACACATCCAGAGGGAACACACAAGACACTTTTCAGGGATTCTCTGGAAGTTTCTGTCCCCTCCGGTCCTCTAGATATTCAGTCGAGGCTCTGAGGCTCCCAGGATGAGGCTCTGGAAGCAATTTGGGGTCAATGTCTGGGAATAGTGATGACTCATCCTGGATAGCAGGGGATGAGCAACCCATCAGGGACACGGGTGCTCTTGCTTGCTTCTGGCTGGGGGAATCTCCCACCCTGGTTCCACATTCTGCACTGGGTGGCCATCCACAAGACCCTCAGGCAGCTACCGCACTCTCTACCGACTAGTGGCCAAATTAAATGTGCCCACTAACGAACTGCACCGCGACCTTTTCTACTTTCAAGCCAAGGTTTCCTCTGTTTCATAAGAAAATGCAGATTTCCAAAGTGCCAGTCTCTTTCACACCCATGGGAAAGTTACATGTTTCATTCTTGGAAGAAACAAAATTGCATTGTCTTTGTACCACGCTCACATTTTCTGTAAAACTCCTTGCAGAGAAGGAAGAGGACCTGTTTTCATTTTAGCAGGTCCTAGCAGAGCTGAGCACAGGCATCCCCACGAGAGCTTGATAAACATGCATGGCTGGGTCCCACTCCTAAGTCTGTGATGCAGCAGACCTGGGGTGGGGCCCCCATATCTGCATTTCTAACAAATTCCCAGGTGGGGCAAGTGCTCAGGGCTCCTGGCACCCCACTGAGCGAGAACCATTCTTCCACAATGTCTTTCTCACATGTCAGTCAAATAATTACATTCAACAGATCCAATAATTCTATATTTTGGGCTCCAGATCCATCATGATTCATTCCATTAAGACGTTCTCCTTTCTAAAAAATTTCACTGGTTAATTATCCACATCTTGGCATTTTAAAATATTTTCACTCTGGCTTTGATCCCTGTAAATTTAAGGAAACAATAAAATCAATATAGGCATTGTTTCTGATGTTCCCATGATACCCACTACTTATTCTTAGAATTTAATATTACACTTTATTTCCCCTTTATTAAAATTAATTTTACAATCCCTCTTACCTAGTTTGAAAATGAACTAGTAATATCTATCAATGCATCCGTATTAGAGGCACCTGTAAGATTTAATCACTCTCAGAAGGCTCTTATTAGCTAACGCTTACCTGTCGCTAACCTTTAACCCATGCTGATTAAACACGGGGTCAGGCAGACTGCAGGGCCCCCACCTCTCTTCAGTGGTGAAATTTCAGGTGTGCAGGACGAGGGCTCACACTTCCCAACACAGTCTCCCCCCACATGCATGGTGGTGTCTCAATTTGCATTCTTCGCTTGATTACCAAGTCTTTTACTAAATAACTGGAACTAAAAGTGAAAATGTAAGCACCCCAGAAACCGGTGAGATATTGAGTGAAGGACATGAAATTTATTATAGCATGGTGTTAATTCCCTAGGGTCACGGCCAACCAGGGGCTTATCACAGTGTATTCTCTCTCAGTTCTGGGGACCAGAAGTCTGAGATCCAAGAGGGGTAGGGCTGTCGGGGAGGGGAGCAGCCCTGCCTTCACCTGGATCTGAGACACCCCCCTCCCTTCAGCAGGGGGGTCCTTCCTGCCCCTTCCAGCTTCTGGTTAATTCCTGCAGGTGTCCCCTGGCCTGTGGCCGCGTCCCTCCACCTTCACGTGGCTTCTCCTCTGTGTCTGTATTTCTCTTCTTCTGTCTTTTATAAGGACACTTACTGGATGTAGGGCCCATCCCAATCCACGATGATCTCCCCGGTTCCTGGCACCGAGCTCCTAAAACCTTGGGAATTTCCGGCTAGGAGTGAGAATATCTTTTGTTATTCATATAAAGCCCCCTATGGACCACACCTGAGTTTATGCTAATGAGGTGATTGTTGGGGCACAGATGGGGGGGTTGGGAAGGGCGCTGGTTGCCAGGGAAACCAACCACGTGATCAGGGGGTTGGGCCTTGGGGGGGGCCCCACTTCTTCCCTCCAAGGAGAGCAGAGTGGTTGGAAATCGAGTCAATCACCACTGCCCAAGGATTGCATCCATCTTGCCTAATAAAACCTCCCTAAAAAGCCCTAACTGAAGAAGTGGAGAGAGCTTCCAGGTTGCTGAAGGCATCCACATCCCTGGAGGCTGGGGCACCCCAAACTCCCTGGGGACCGATGCTCCTACATTCGGGACGCTTCCGGACCTCGGCCCTGTGTTACCTCTTCCTCTGGCCGTTCAGCTCTCTTCTTCGTGATAAACGGATGCTAGTAAGTACAGGGTGCTCTTGAGTTTCCTGAGTCCTCCTGGTAAATCATCGCAATTGAGGAGTAGGTCGCGGGAACCCCGATGTCTAGCCAAGTCGGGCAGAACTGTGGGCACCCTGGGGACCCACTACTTGTGACTGGCTTCCGCACTGGGCGCAGCCTTGTGGGACGGAGCCCTTACCCTGTGGGGTCAGCACTGACCCCCCCCCCCCAGTAGGGCCAGGATCAGAATAAATGGAAGGAGACCCCACTGATTTCTGCAGAGAATTGCAGAATTGCTTGATGTGGAAAACACACATTTTGTGTCAGAAGTATTGAGCAGAGAAACACTTTTCCCTTCAACAATGAAAAAACTTTTTTTTTTTTCCTCCTTTATAGCAAACACCTCCTCCTGGCTGACCTCTCTGGCTCTTGGCCTTTTCCCCTGTAAGCCATTCTCCTCTTTATAGGCAGAGAGCATTCTCTAAAACACAAATTAGATCACGTCCGTGTCCTACTTAAAACCCTCCGTGGTTTCCTGCGGCCATTAGAAAACAGGACAGATGTCTTCACCTGTCCTGCAGACTGAGGAGGGGCAGCTGGTGTGACTGGTGGTCATTGACAGAATAAATATATTTTTGGGGATGGTGATGCTCATCCAAAAAGCACATCTCGAGGTAGTTTATGCTCTGTGTTCTATTAGTTCAATACCTTTGAAAATAATTTCTTACGACTTCTATATGACAAAAAAGAAAGATACATAATTTATAACTAGTCAATGCGCTTAACCACAGAAGACTGGATCCTTTTGTTTCTGTAAGGGAGGCTGTCCCGTCCTGAAATAAATTCAGTTTTGCCTTCCTATTTCCAATAGTTGTACCTCTTACGTGTACTCCAGGTTTTCAGTTCTCCTGCAGAATTTCCAATAATCCTATCTATTATAGATGTCCTTGTTTTGTTCCTGGCTTAATAAGCCTACTTCACGTTTGCTCACTCTTGATTGGCCTGGAGGGAGAGATCAATAATCCTCACCATATCTGAGATCTATGCAAGACCAAAGAGAGCTCAAAGTCAACAAAGAACACCCTCTTGATGGGATTTAAGAGGTGGACATAGAAATGTGTGGTCATGCTTTGCGGGTTAGGTTTGCAGGCTGCTCTAGAACCTGGTATTGCACTTAAAATATTATTGGACAGATTATTAGTTAAAATGGGGAAGTGTGAGCAATATCATTAGACCAGCTACATCTAAATAGAATAGGAATTATTTTTAATTTTGGTTTTTAACCTCATTTCTACTTTGGTCAAGTTTACCTGTGCAAAGTTTAAGCTTCTGGATTGTTACTTACCAAGTTATAATAAGAAAACCAGCAGCAAAGTGAGGACTTTTTTTTTTTGGCCTGTCTTCCATCTTCTGGTTCCTCATTTCCTGACTATAGGATCTCACAATGTCTGCTACTCCCAGAATATCCCATTCCTGCCCCCCAAACATTCACAAGATCATTTGCAAGACTTGCTTGTGACTTGTTATGTGTTTGGGAAAATCTGGATCCTTTATGCAGGCCTTCTCAGAACCTTGAAGAAACAGATGTTCATTAGATTATTCATAAACCGGTATGTCGTATTGAGCTCGATGCCAGATTATTTGAACACGGAAGGATTCTAAGGCCTACATGAGGCCAAAGTACTTCCAGAGGGACCTAGCCGAATGCAAAGGGTCCAGATTCTCCAACGCCCTTTGCTTTACCTTCCCCTGTTGGTAAGACTCCCAGGTCACATTTGTCTACAATTACCGCCCCCAGTCTCCCCAGCTGGAAGTAATCTCTCCATCTTCTGAAAGCCTTGAACAGGATTTTTGCCCATTTGGTTATTTGGTGATTGCCCCTGTTTTTTCTTTTAAATTTTACCGATGACAAAGTATCGCATTAGTTTCAGATAAACAAGTAGTGATTTGACAAATCTATACGTTCTGCTAGGCTCCCCGCAAGTGTAGCTCCCATCTGTCTCCATACAACAGTATTACAGTACTGCTGATTCTAGTCTCTATGCTGTGCCTTTAATCCCCATTAATTGCCCTTGATTTGAACCACCTGCACGGGAGGGTGAGCGCTTCAACATGGGACGAGTCAGGGGGCACAGACCTCCAGCCCATAGAGGGCAGCACATAGGATATGAATACAGGGCTTCACTTAGGAAGTCAAAAACGGGTAGACCTGTACTCTGCAAACTACTGACTTGCATCTGGTTTTAGCAAGGAATAGCTTGCTCATCTCCTATGGTCAACCCCCATGTGCCCACAGAGATTTTGACATTTGCATGAGCTCTTTCGTCTGGATAGTAACCCCAGCTGTTTTCGCTGAGGGCAGAACCTGCGACCTAAGTCTTGTGTGATTTGCTATGATCTCATACAGTACCTGGAATAGGATGGCTACCACCAAATTATGTGAAATGAATTGAATGATTCTACTATTCGAACTACTCGTTTCTGTTTTGTCTTCAGGTACACACTTTTCTTTCTTTTTTTTTTTTTTAAAGATTTATTTATTTATTTGAGAGAGCGAGAATGAGAGAGAGTACATGAGAGGGGGGAGGGTCAGGGAGAAGCAGGCTCCTCGCCGAGCAGGGAGCGCGATGCGGGACTCGATCCCGGGACTCCAGGATCATGACCTGAGCCGAAGGCAGTCGCTCAACCAACTGAGCCACCCAGGTGCCCCAGGTACACACTTTTCATGTAGGGGGGGGAAAAAAGGTCCTTATCTGGTCAAATACCTTTGTTTAAAGGGTTTGACCGAGATCTAGATATTCTGTTGAATACACATTGGTACATCTTAGAGACACATTAGTCTGCATTGTTTGCCAACCGTCCAGATCGTCTGTTTGGGCCAGTCTGGTTCACTTCTTATGATGTTGGGAGGTCTCTCAGCATCTCCTGAAAGCTGGAGCTCGAATCAAAGAGCATGGGTGGGTTTTGTGGACCTCCGTGCACGTGGCGTACAGTATGTTGTCTTTAGTTATTTAGTTTCGTGCAAACCAGTTGCAGCACGGTGAGGATCGGTACTGTGTCTGGTCGGCTGTGACAGAATGTTCTAGTTTAGTTCCTTTCCATTAGCCTGCCAATGCCTAGTGCTGACAAGCTTGCCAACTTGGTCCAGATTTATTTACGGGAAGCCCGGGGTTACGGTGGGCTTCAAGTGAGAGAATCGGGTGACTCTGTGAGGCCGCCGAGAACCCAGGTGTTCTTCTGATGATTCCGTTTTTGCAATTCGTTGTCTTGGGCTCGGTAGAAAGATTTCTGTGCAGTTCCATGAGTGGCTTCAGGATAGAGACATAGGATGTGGAATCCGACAGCCCATCCCTTCTCGTGCATCGCTATCAGGAGGACTCTTCTCCCAAGGGCCTCGCTGAAAACATCCCCCATCCTATTAGCAGGGATCGCATTACCTGCCTAATTCCTGAGCTGGACACTAGGGAGATTATGGGCATTCTCTCCAGTTCAGTTGGATACTCCAAGGAGCTGAGGATGGTTATCAGCTTTTCCAGGACCATTGGGCTGCATGGCGGTGCAGGGGGCTGGGGGACCGGCAGGTGTTAAACACAGGGACAAAACCACACACTTAATTAGAAGTATAAATGGGGAAATGCATCCAGAGGGTCAACTAACTGCCAGTGTTCCAAGGCTAATGTCTGCAAGGGTTTGTTTGCTTTTGCTTTTGTTGTTGGTAGAATAAAATTTCTGGTGGTAAAAGATGATGAATGGCCGCCTTTGTTTACATCAAACTGAGCAGAAGTTAGGAAGGGTCAGGATGGGGGAAAAAAGCACGATAAAGCTTATGTATTCTTTGCATTTTATTTTCATTGCCGAACCGTGAGGGAATTTGAGAACAAAGGTGCTTTTCATACGGCAACGTCCTCCTCAGAGGAGAATGGAAATAACCAGGCAGAACTAACACACGATGACTTCCCATCCCAAAAATGCACCGGACGTTGTCATTATCTCCTAAAAGACACGGACTCCAGATTGGAGAAGGTCTCACAGAATCCTCGGTGATGCAGAACTTGTCAAAGACAGTCCACGGGACTTGGGGATCGATAAAAGAAAGCATTATGAATTCAAGTAGGAGAGCCTCAGGGCCTTCCTTGTTCCCCCACCCCGTCCAAACCCACCAGCGTTGGTACCGTAGACTTGGGAGCTTGGATTCCATTTGCATCATAGGGCTGGGAAGAACCGCAGGCCTGCCTCACCCACCAACCAAACAGAACACCTTAGCCTATGACACAGGACTGGGCTCTTCCTGTAGATCTTAGGGATAGTTTTAGATCTCTCACAACGTACAGGGCGAATCTGAACTAATCACCAAGGCCCATGTAAATCTGGTTTTCAAGAACTACCCCCCCCCCCCCCCCCCGCCCAGTAAATATCTTTGACTTTTTCCACCCACAGACAAAGACCCTCCTTTTGGCAAATGAGTGAATTAAGTTCCTGCAATTCATTAGGAGGGACAGAATTTGGAAGAGAATCTTCTCTGGAAGTTTTAATGGAATGAGCAAGGGTTTTATTTTTATTCCTATATTATGTACAGGTCAAATCCCCTCCAGAAACCCCTGTTTGCGCAATACCTCCTCAGTCAATTCTTCTCCTTCCGATTTCTTCAATTTCCATCTGCCCTCCACAAGCACAGCACTTGATTTACAACGGATTTCTGACCCGTCCTGTAATTATGGTGCCCTCTCCATGGAGGTGTCTCATACTGCTTTCAGAAGTCTCGGTAATAAAGTACATATTACGTTTCCTTGAATCTGGGAATGCTTTGATGGTGTGACACACCACTGTTGCATGGCTCCCTGAAAGGAAATCTTGCCAATTAAACCACTCCCATGCTTCCTTGACACATAGAAGTTAGATACTCCTTCAAACAGCTTCTTAAAAAGCGTATGCTACCACCCTTATGAACACGTAAAACAGGAAATAGATACAAAACAAATGAAGTAAGGGGTCCCTAAGACTTTTCACAGTTTTTACACGCTGGCATTCATATCCTCTGACACTGATAGAATCTTCCATATCATCAGCGTGTTGCTGAGCTCCCATCCTTTGCTTTGTGCTCACGATTTACATGGAAACCTACATCCTGAAATGTGCACAGATCTTGCATATGCAGCTTGAATTATCTCAAGTGGGTACATCTGTGTACGCACTGCCTTGAGCGAAAAGTTAACCATTGCAAGTAGGTTCTTCCAACCATGACTTTCTACCCCACAGATTACTTTAGGTGCCTTTTAATATTTATAAAATTAGAATTCTAGAACCCTTTCTTTGCATCTGGCATCTTCTGCCTCACATTACATTCGTGAGATTCAACAGTGTTGTCAAGTGTACTAGTGGTCAGTTCATTTTCGTTGCTGTGTGGTGTTCCATTGTATGAGAATACTATCATTTGGATTCTAACATTGCAGGGTTTTGATGTGTTTCCCATTTTCGGCTATTATACATAATGCCGGTGAGTACGATTTTGTGTACATGCCTAAAAGTGAAATGGATGGATCTTTGGGTATAAGTTTGTTAAAACTGTAGTGCAGATACCATATACTTCTCAGAGAGCTGGTATTAATTGAATATGGTAGCCACTAGTCACCTGTGGTTACTTAAATTTAATGACAATAAAATAAAGACAGACATTTAGTTTCTCCATTCTAGTGGCCAAATTTCAGTGTCCTCACTGCGGACAGTGGCTACCATATTGGACATCACACAATAGAACCTTTTCATGAGCAAGACAAGTTCCATTGGCTAGCACCATTCCATACCCTTATAACTCTGTATTGCGAGTCTCTCTGAATTTACAAATCCAGGTGAGTGTGAATGGTATCACTTTGTGGTTTTAACTTGCCTTTACTTGGTAGCTGATAGCTTTGGATAACTTGCCATGTTTCCTGCCCTTTTCGAAATTCTTTTCCAAAGCGCCTATTAAAGTCCCTTGCTTGTATTTTGAGACGGTGGTCCGTGTTTGTATATATGTTTTTCTGATGGATTTGAAACAGTCCATTATATTTTCTGCTCTAACAAGCTTTTGTGTGCATGTTGCAAATATCTCCTCCCACACATGGCCTTTCCTTTCACTCACTTAACAGTGACCGCTGTTGAACGGAGGTGGTTTGTTTTAAGACAGCAAATTTTACAATCCTTCAGGTTCATGCTTCTCATGCACCGTTTATGAAACGGAGGGGTTTGTTTCCTGGGATGGATCCATTAATGGGTATTGTTCAAAACAGCCGTGCTATTAGCTCTTCCGTGGGCATAAGGAAGATAGGTAAAGGTGCAGCTCTACCAAAAGGACGTCAGATAACAGGTCACTTTAGTAGAGACAGAATCCTTCCATAAGATTCTAGAAAGAGTATAATTGTACAGATATTTTATTTCCATTCTAATCATATGTTTAACATGAATACCCATGAAATCTATTAAAGTCTAGATATCATTCTATGCTATATCTCTGTATTTTTTTTTTTAAGTTTATTTATTTATTTAAGTAATCTCTGCACCCAACCTGGGGCTCAAACTCACAGCACAGAGATCAAGAGCCATGTGCTCCTCCAGCTGAGCCAGCCAGGTGCCCGTATACCTCTGCATTGCTATGATGAAAATTACATAGACATTTGGGACGCCTGGGGGGCTCAGTCGTTGAGCGTCTGCCTTCGGCTCAGGTCATGATCCCAGGGTCCTGGGATCGAGCCCCGCGTCAGGCTCCCTGCTCGGCGGAAAGCCTGCTTCTCCCTCTCCCACTCCCCCTGCTTGTGTTCCCTCTCTCGCTGTGTCTCTCTCTGTCAAATAAATAAATAAAAAATCTTGAAAATTACATACACATTTGCTTATAAGTCAATTCTAGTTTCTTTGAAATTATTTATGGGCACTTGAGACCAAAATGTTTATCAGAAGCTATTATCATGTTGTCTTTTAATAGCAACAGGGCAAGTTAAACATTTCGTGGGGAAATACCAACATTAGCACAGATGGCCACTGGACAACTAGATCCCTACCTCACACCAAATAGATACACCATCAAATAAATTTTGGATTGATGAAATACATAATTTAAAAGGAAAAAAAATGGGGGCGCCTGGGTGGCTCAGTCGTTAAGCGTCTGCCTTCAGCTCAGGTCATGATCCCAGGGTCCTGGGATCCAGCCCTGCATCGGGCTCCCTGCTCCATGGAAGCCTGCTTCTCCCTCTCCCGCTCCCCCTGCTTGTGTTCCCTCTCTCGCTGCATCTCTCTCTGTCAAATAAATAAAAAAATCTTAAAAAAAAAATGTAATGTAAAATATAGACAAATACTGATAGAAATTTGGGTTGTGGAAAGACTTTGTAAGCTTAACTCTTAATATAGCAGTCAGGAGGGGTGCCTGGCAGGCTCAGTCAGTGGAGAGTGTGACTCTTGATTGCGGGGTTTTGAGTTCAAACTCCGTGCTGGGGTATAATTTTGTATATATAAGTGTATATATATAATTTTGTGTATATATAAATATATATAATATATAATTCTGTGTATAATGTATGTTACATATAGAATATATACATATGTATTATCTATGTATTGTATGTTATACAGAGAATTATGTTATAACATATAATGTTATATATAGAATATATATTACACATTCTATATATAACATACATTATGTATAATGTATAATAACATATATAATTTGTACATAATTGCATGTACATAATTACATCTCTCTGTAGATATCTGTATCTCTGTTTATGTATCTCTATATATGTATCTGTATCTGTGGTATGATACGTATATAGAGATACAGTTTATGTATATCTTGAAAGCCAAAAATAAAATATAATACGAAAATCTTGCTTTGAAAGATAGGGTTATGGAGAATCAGTCTTAAAAAAAAATTTTTTTTTTTTTGGTAAGTGGTAGGCACTGAAAAATATTTGTAAATTGTTATATTTCTACCCTTTTTACTGGTACAGAGGAATGAACAGAAATAAGAGTTGTTCAAATCATAGAAATAACTGTATTTCTAGTTAATTTTCTCAGCGAATTGAATGAATGTCATAATGAGATAATATATGTGAAATGGTTTTGAGAATTGTAAACAATAGGAAAAATGGGAGTGTTTATTTAGAGTGATTTTGCCCTGGCAAATACGTTCATTCTATTTTCCATACTTTCACAAAATCCACTTCACTAGAAATCATTCCAAATAACTTTTAGAAATTGAAACACTTCTTCTACTGCATTAGGAGAAAATAGAAATAGGGAAATTATTTCCCTAAGCACAGATGCTGAGTGCCAGAACTGATTAATAGTGGAGCCCAGAACCAGCAAAATGAGCAGCCTTGTGGGATGAGAGAATCAGAGAGCTTACCAGTATTAAACATTTGATTAAATGAAATACTTTGAGAGCACTGAGCAAACCTCAACTTTCTTTTCATTTTCAATACCCGTTTTTTTTTTTAATGTGTTCTAAAATACTTTTATTTTTCATGAATGCCATTGAAGTCTTGTGTACATCATGGAATATGAACTCAGAGTGAATTTATTTAAATTCAGAATTGATTTTTTTAACCTGAATCTACATGTCAGTAAAATGAAACCCTTGAAAGCATGATGAATTATGTCATGGACGTTTTTAGGTAAAAATAATTTATCAGCAGTAATAACTAGTAGAAGTTCCCTGCCCCCCCCCCTTTTTTTTCCTACAGACCTCTAAAAAGTCTTAAATATCTGTTGGGTCTGCAGCAAACCTCGTTCATGAGAATGTATGGGTCTGGAAACAAATATAAACTCCCCTCCATTCCCCATGAATTGATATCTTAAACCATCGAAATGCTATTCATAATGAACACCTTAAAATAACTTACTACTTTTTATTCAGCTATGTTGTGCAGTGTTTTCTTAATGGAGGAAAGTCCATCTATACACTGAGACTCTTCCAGAATATCCCATCATCTTGTTAGATCATCCCTTAATTTATGGGTTTGCTGGTCCCCATGATCCATAAATTGAAGTCTATGTAGAAGAATTGTGTGGGGAACATGTCTGGTATTCCTTTATATTCTCTTTTTTGATACCTCAGGATCCTGAACTGTTATGTTACAAATGCTGCACTGTAAGAGCTACCCCAGCCCCATACACGGTCCTTGCTCCTCCCATGTGCTCAATGTCGGCCTCCATTTCTGCTAAACCGAACTGAAGTACACAGAACACCACTTTCCCATTGAAGACTAGAGCTTTGATGAAGGAAACTGGACCCCATTTCTCTCCTCTGAGCTACATCCTCAGCTCTTGCTGAGCCTTGCTGGCTCTCTCGTGAGGTAAGGCTGCTTTCCAAGAAGGAGGCATGAAGCTACCCAAGTTAAAGGCACAATAATAACTACTTTCCAGTTGAGAGAACATATATATTAAAAGAAAAAAATCAAAAGCCCCTCAAAGTGTTCCAAAATTCACCCTGTGAAAACATCTCTGACAAACTGGGTAGTTATAGGTTTACATAGTCCTGTTTGTCCCCAAATTTTCCATCCCTGTTAGCCACCAAACTTTCCATCATCCTAAGTCTAATGATACAGGCAATTTGGACCAGATAGATGTGGGATAGTATGCAGACAGAATAACATGGGGGGAAGAGAAACCTCTGTTCTGCTTTTGACACTAAGAGGGGGCTTCACTCTATAATCTCCACTAGTTTTTGGTTTCTTTTTCCCATGACTTACTCGTTTTCCCATTGGGCATTCTGCCATTTTCCTCATGGTTTGGGGCATTCTTCTCCATGTTTTCTTCCTTTTTATTCGTTGGTGACCATGAGAAGAGTTCTCCCCCTTGGGATGTTAAGCCTCTGGGGCGAGCAGCAGACAAAATATGCTAAAAAAGAACCCAGTTATGACACGACCAAGAGGGCAACGCTACAACCGTGCTTTAAATGCACAGGGCAGAACTGGCTTATCTAAGTGTGGAAACCAGAACTTGTCAACAATTGTTCCAGGATGCCCACAACCACAGCATAGTGAACAGCATGGCGGATTTGGGGGAATGGGGATAATTTGGAAAAGCCTAGAGCATATACTGAATATTGGGCAGTTAGCTGTGAAAGGTATGTGGGGCAGTGGGCACACTGAGAAGTGTGAACTTTGGGGTGCCTGGATGGCTCAGTCAGTTGAGCGTCCAACTAGTGATTTTGGCTCAGGTCGTGGTCTCATGGGTCATGAGATTGAGCCCCATGTTGGTGGGGAGTCTGCTTGAGATTCCCCCCTTCTGTCCCTCCTCCCCATTCTCTCTCTCAAAAATAAATCAATCTTTTTTAAAAAAGAGTATGAACTTTATCCTGAAGGTACTATGGAGTCACCACAAGACATTAGAAATGATTCCAGGAAGATGCACTTCAGATAATTTTACTCAACTGCTCAGAATGGCAGAAGGCTTCCCATCCTTTGCAGCCGCCATACTTTTCTTGGTCACTAGGTGATTCCTGTCTCTTAGTGTGCTCTTACTCTCTTCTCTCTTTCACAGTCTTATATTGGGTCTTTCCTCCAAAGACACCTTTTCCATTAAACTTCCAAGCCTGTCTCTCCTCACATACCCTGCACCCCCCACCAAACATCATACCCACTTTCTGGGCTCTACTTTGGTTTATCCTAAGACTTTTTTTTCTTTCTAACATGCTGTAGAATACTCTGTTGTACATGTTTTTCTTTTTTCCTTCCTGGTCTATCTCCCTAAACAAGGTGAGATGAGATCTATGCACAGTGGATGTGCCATTCTGAACTACAAGCTCAGACCTGGTCAACAATGTTTGTAGAACCTGCTCCCTTAGACTTGATAAAACGGTACCGAGTATGTTTTGTAATCTGGATCATTCTTGTTTTCCGTTTTAAAAAATAATAGTTTTACTGCAAAAATTTTTTGAAAAATGTAGAAAAATAAAAAATAAATTTAGGCTCTGATATTCCTGCTTCCCAAAGATGAACGCTGTCCATTTTTTGGCAGATGTTTAAATTATTTATTTTTTAAAAAGGATTTTATTTATTTATTTGAAAGAGAGAGCATGAGCAGTGCGGAGGGGCTGTGGGAGAGGGAGAAGCAGACTCCCTGCTGAGCAGGTAGCCCAACTTGGGCTAAATCCCAGGACTCTGAGATCATGACTTGAGCCAAAGGCAGACACTTAATTGAGTGAGCCACCCAGGCGCTCCTAAATTATTTAATATAATGCACATTTTATATATAGTATGTGATATATACATTTTCTGAAATGTTTACAAATTTAGGATCCTACTGTATAATTGTGCATTCTGCTTTAAAAAGGCTATTCTTTCAAAAATTTCCAGTGTGATATATATTTTAATCTGAACTTTAATGACTGACTAGTACCACAAAATCTATTCAACTAACTTAATTTTGTTGAGCATTTGCACTTTTTTGGATTTTTTTTATTTTTTACTACTATCAATAAAATTGTAGTGAACATTCTTGTTACATCTTTCTATAAATATCATTATTTCTTTAGGATAAATTCCAAATACTGGAGTTGTGGTAGTTTTTTTTTTTTTTTTAATATTTTTTTTAAAGATTTTATTTATTTATTTGAGAGAGAGAATGAGATAGAGAGAGCATGAGAGGGGGGAGGGTCAGAGGGAGAAGCAGACTCCCCGCTGAGCAGGGAGCCTGATGTGGGACTCAATCCAGGGACTCCAGGATCATGACCTGAGCCAAAGGCAGTCGCTTAACCAACTGAGCCACCCAGGCGCCCAGTTGTGGTAGTTTTTAAATTGTACTGTGTTTCCCCGCCCCCACCCCGAATCAATGCGAGACTCAACTCAGCCCTAGTAATAACATGCTATTTCATTTTCTCAGTATTTTTCGATCTGCCTGAGGAATTGAGAGAAAAACTAGTCATTTTCTTTAGTTTTAATATTTTCTTTCATTTTAAAAACTCAAACTCAACATTTATTTAGTTTTCCGAACAACGCAATGTGTTTAGATCTCCATTATTTAAGCATCATTTATGAGTAGACAAGATTCCAGTTTAAATAATTAGGCACATGGATGAAATATTTAGAACTCTTCTTTGGAAACATGCATTTATATTTTCATAATGATTAATAGTCACCTTAATTGCTTAATTTTCTAACAAAAATCATTGTGCTTACATAACTGTGAGGTAAATCAATCTTAATTACTTTATTCTAGACTAATAGACCTTAAATAGAAAAACTTGTGTCTGGAAGGTGACTCTCCTTCTTCCAAATTGGACATCAAGACCCCCCCCCTCAAACTATATAATGTCCAGCCACATTTATTGAATATCTGATGCCCTTTGAGCTCTGTGCAAAATGCCCAGCATGCTTAATGCTAACATACATTCTAAATATTCATGAAAAACATGGGAGAAATATAATGTACTTCATTCAATAGAATAAACTATGTAAGGAAATGATTTGGAAATTATATACATCAGATCTAAAATGAGAAAGGACAGTTAGTTGGAAATGAGTCTGAATTAGACTGAAGAAGAGATGAGGACATTGAATGTAGCTGGCATTCCTCAAATACAGATTTGCTTATTTAACTTCAAGGAGGAATCAATTCTGTTTCAAATGAAGAAAGAGATTTTGTGCCCAGAATGCAAATGGGCTTATAAAGCTAATTCCACTAGAAACAACAGATATTGGAATTTGTGGAGAAGATGCTATTCAAATGAAGATTGTAAGCTCTAAGAAGGTAGTGTGACCAGGCTCTTTTATTCATCGATATCTACTCAGGACAGTTGCGGTTTGCGTTCAGCATTTGCAAATATTTCTAGTATAAATATTTGAATCACTTAAAAATGATCCCCAGAGGCAAAAATTCAAGGCTTCACAAAATGTCTGCTAAGGTGAATAATTTAAATAAATATCCAGGATTCCTGTTAAATATGATCAAGACATTTTTTACTTCAATCCCTTAAAGGGTAAATGGAAGGAAATGTTATGTTCAATGAAAGCAAGAAATGATGACCACTCCTGACTAATAAGTCGAATGCTTACTGATACCTGAAGTCTACCCACAGATAGGGACATACCGATAGCCTGTCCCCCATCACAATAAACAGTGTCAGATCTGAAAAGGCATATCCAGTAATGAGAAAGAAATGCAAATGGGCATGTGTGAATCCTTTCTCTTAACAAAGCCTATCTATCAAGACTTATGTTGCTTTCTCCCAAATCCTATTTTCAAGGTTAAAATCTGACTTGTAAATGTCCCTCCACTTCCCCCTAGGGGAGGGATGCTTAGGGCTGGCTCAGGATACCATCATGGACAGGAATTAGAATGAGAAAAGCATTTGAACTTTTGTTTAAGCTGTCCCCTCACATTGTTTTGTCTGTGACCTAGATTACCAACTCCATGAAGCTGCCTGAGATAAAGCAAATTCAACAATGTTAGGAATGCAGTCATCTCAAGATTCTGACCATAGGCACAGAGAAACTATGGGATAAGGTGTTTGGCTATCATCTCTACCAACTTCCTGAACTCTTGAATCTGAGAAGAGACTTGTTCTCCAGGGCAAAGAGTAACTGACTGGACAAGATGGAGTTTGTTTATTTGTTCATTTTTGAGAGAGAGAATGAATGCATGCGAGCACAGAGGGGAAGGGCAGAGGGAGAGGGAGAGAGAATCCTAAGCAGGCTCCACACTCAGCACAGAGACAGATGTGGGGCTTGATCTCACAACCCTGAGATGATCTGAACCGAAATCAAGGGTGGGAAGCTCAACCCACTGAGCCAGCCAGGTGCCCCAAGATGGAGTTTAAAGTAACAAAGTCAGGGCGCCTGGGTGGCTCAGTCGTTAAGCGTCTGCCTTCGGCTCAGGTCATGATCCCAGGGTCCTGGGATCGAGTACCACATCGGGCTCCCTGCTCTGCGGGAAGCCTGCTCCTCCTTCTCCCACTCCCCCTGCTTGTGTTCCTGCTCTCGCTGTGTCTCTCTCTGTCAAAAAAATAAATAAAATCTTTAAAAAATAATAATAATAAAAAAAAATAAAAAAAATAAAGTAACAAAGTCAATCAAAGCTATGGACAGATCCCATGTGTTTCAATCATTTTCCATTGCCAATGGTCTATTCTAAGATAAGCAAAAATCAGAAAAGAGCCAACAGAACATTGTTGCCTTATTTGCAAAGAAAGCAGGTGAGGTGGATTGAGAAACATCAGCAAAAAGAAAATATGATACACTTCAGAAAGGAAAGGCAGTCTCAGCTAATTCTTCATAGTCCACAAATAACTTTTATTACATGATTTCTCAAAAGGAGTTAAAAGAAATAAAATGTCTCCAGATATTACAAAACAACAGAGGAATATGTAAATTAAGTTGGGAAAGCTAGTGGAAAGAAAGACAAAAATAAAAATTTAAAAGGTTTGGAGGGCTGTAAAAGAGCCTCAGAAAGACTAAAATATTGCCAGAAACACAGGGGATATGTTTAGGGAAATCACTCAAAATAAAACAAAGAAAAGGGCAAACATATTTAGAATGAGAAAAATGATGGCAATGAGAGAGCGAGGATAAAACGTTTACATCGTTGGTGTTCCTGGAGAGCAGAACAGAAGGAAAATTCAAAGATGTGACAGAAGAGACATTTCTTGAGATTAAGCAACACTGGAATGTAGTGCTCAAAACCTGGTTCTGGGAAAAGCTGCTAAACCATGAACCTCTCATCAGAACCTAGCCTACTGATATTGCCAGATGGAAAAAATCAAGAGATAATCATAGAGTTATTCAAGGAGAAAAACACGTCCAATAGAACATGGAGAAAAAACATTTTCAACACTTCAGTATTTTCATAGAGACACTCAGTGTCATAACACAATGGAATGGTGACTAAAGTCTGAAAGATTATGTTCTTCAAAATCATCCTTGGACTGTAAGGACATCCAGCAGCAACCATGACTCCTTGAGAACCATCAACTCTGGGGTGAAACCACTCAAATAGTGGGACAGTAATTCTGAACATGAGAAGTCTTGATCAGAAGGAGGGCTGGTGTACGTGGAATCCATTCCAAGATAGTTCCAAGATAAAATGATGGAGGGAGTTTCGGAAACTTGACCGAGCTGAATTGTTGTTACAGATGACAATAGGTTTGACAAAACTGGGAAGTCAAGGAGAGAGAAAGTGCCAGGAAGGTATTTGTAGAAAGTCCTTCATCTTTCATAGAAGGGAGTCAATGGATGACCCCTAAAGCAAAAAACCTGCCTCACAAAAACATAATAGATCCAAACTTTTCAGACTTTTTTATTTTATTTATTTATTTTTTAAGATTTTATTTATTTATTTGAGAGAGAGAGAGAGAGCACATGAGAGAGGGGAGGGTCAGGGAGAAGCAGACTCCCCGCTGAGCAGGGAGCCCGATGTGGGACTCGATCCCAGGACTCCAGGATCAAGACCTGAGCTGAAGGCAGTCGCTTAACCCACCGAGACACCCAGGCACCCCAAAGTCTTGTCTTTTTTAATTACAGGACTTTTTAGGAAGATTCATCTTCTTTTTTTTTTTTTTTTTTTTTAAAGATTTTATTTATTTTTTGACAGAGAGAGACACAGCGAGAGAGGGAATACAAGCAGGGGGAGTGGGAGAGGGAGAAGCAGGCTTCCCGCCGAGCAGGGAGCCCGACGCGGGGCCCGATCCCAGGACCCTGGGATCATGACCTGAGCCGAAGGCAGACGCTTAACGACTGAGCCACCCAGGCACCCCGGAAGATTCATCTTCTTGAATATCAGTTAGATTTTCAGCTTAATTCCATTTTTATTTTGACATAAATCGTATCTTTAAGAACTTGACACGTCATTTTTAAAAATGAATGCTATGCATTTAATGATTACATTTGCTTGTTTAAATGTTTGTAGACCTGTCAGGGATGGTATTGACTAAACATAAACTATGCTTATCTTAGTTGACTTTTGGGAATGTTCTTTATACTATTCTGTATTATCTGAATTATTTAACTAAAATATTTTAACTATTGGAGGAAAAAAAAAACAGAAAATGCATTTGTGAGGGGAATAAGACCAAATCCATCCATACCTTCAGAGTTTGGGTTACCTTACCTACCTAAATATCTCATTAACGAGAATCTTTTTTTTTTTTTTTTTAAGTTTTTTTTTTTAATTTTTTTTATTTATTTGAGAGAGAGAGAATGAGAGAGAGAGAGAGCATGAGAGGGGGGAGGGTCAGAGGGAGAAGCAGACTCCCTGCTGAGCAGGGAGCCCGATGTGGGACTCGATCCAGGGACTCCAGGATCATGACCTGAGCCGAAGGCAGTCGCTTAACCAACTGAGCCACCCAGGCGCCCCTCATTAACGAGAATCTAGAGGATGAATATAGATTTGCTCAAGCTCCTTGTCCACCTGTGCAGACCTTCCCAGACCCACCCTGTTCTTCACTTTGATGGAAAGAAGCTATTTGATCCCCCCCTCCATGCAGAATCAAGGACCATAAAAATCATATATTCAGTCCAGGACATGAAACTGAATCCTTCACTTTTGCCCCCTTCCTTCACCTTAAAAGATAAACTGATATAAATTGAACATGAATAAATGCACATTCTCTAAGCTTCTTCTAGTTTCAAAGCTCCAAATACCATGTGTTCATCCAACAGAGATAATATTGGTTTTAAAAATCCTCAAGTTTTGACCTATTTACTGCCGTGAACAGACATCCTTTGCTCAATCACACTGAGGTCTACCTGCTCTTATGTTTCTCTGTGGGATCCCTGACATCATTTTGACAACATTGTCTTTGTTAAGTAAGAACCAAAGCAGTCCATCTTAATTGTCTTGGTTACATACAGAGAACTATGGCTTAACCCCCAGAAAACAACAGCAGCTTTTGAGAGCATCTGGTTAGTGAGAGTTGAATTTTAACCTTGGAGACCATTCTGATCAAAGAGGTCACTGATAGGTAACATGATAGAGGTGCTAATTATTGCTACCAGGGCCATCATACTCCAGTATATAAATGCATCAAATTAACATGTTATATACCTTACATTTGCATGTCAAATACATTTCAATTTAAAAGGGTGGGGGGAGGAGTCCAAAGATCTAAGTAAATAAGGGCAAACCCTTGGGTCCATGAAGTTGGAATTCTTGCCCAGAACCACTCAACCAACACACCTGGGATCAGAACCCAGCTCTTTCTACCAGCCTACCCTTTGAGAATTAAGGTGTTCTCTATATTGCTTTCCATTACCCACCTCTGGAGGGTGGCATAATGGCAAGAAAAGGGAATATCCTCTCAAAACCAAGCAAATACAAGTCGGTATCCCGTTCTCTTTCCAAGTACGAATATAGCTTCTTGGGAGTATTAACTTATATTTTTCTTACTGTTCCTTTTCACCCATCCTTTCCTATCCCCACCCCATTACAGGAAAAGAATATCACATATTTTAGTGGGTGGATCTTTTTCTTTAATTCACTTGGCTTGCTTTTTCATTGATAGGGAAAATTAACCTGGAATTTATGTATTCAGTCCACCTATATGGGTGTTCATCAAGGTAAAATGAATGCTTTATAAATTAATTAAATCCAAGCCAAAGCTGTGTGTTTTCCTTTGACACGGGCATTTTAAGGGGCTGTGATTGATGCATCATTAAAAGTATTAGGTTTGAGGTTAAATTAGTTATTGAACCACCTCCATGCTGATGCTCTCCATTGTGTGTGAGATTGGACAGGCTGACCTACCACTCTGCATAAAGCAGGCTATCATACCAAGGATGTTCAACTTCCAGCGGCTAGAGAATGGTAGTCCTAGAAAGAGACAACATTGTAGATAAAATGTGGATTTTTGTAAAATAGTAATTAATTTTCACCATAAAAGAAATTGCTTTCATTCTGTATGGCCCCCATAACTGCACACCCAAGAAGTAAAGTCATGAGTTTTGCTCTTTCAATGCCCAGATCTCTGTGTTATGAAGCCATCTTGGATTGACGTCAGAACACCCTATTACTAGAAGGTCTTATTTTAATGATTGCTCTGCCCCATTTTTAAGAAGCTGATCATGAAATGCAATTTAATTCAGGGACACTACTGCAACTTAGATTAAAGTACTTATTAATAAATGTAGCTACAATATGAGAATGGTTCGAATGGAGAGTCTGCTTAATAAGAACACTGGAAGATCAAACACCACTTTCCCTTCTTTATGAATCAATGGTGTCTCCATAAATATTCGATTCATTTATCAGTCTTATCTTATATATTTATTTAGGTAAATGCATCATAGGCATGCCCAGGTTGTTAAATATGGTCTATGCCAAAGCAAATATTTCAACACATGCCTCTTAGTTTGCAGGCATCACTCTAGGTGATGATAAGCAAATAATTGGGGTCTCCACATCTATGGATTTTATATTCATGTGTGTGTGCAGAAAGTTCTAGCAATAGATGAGCAAACAAATAAAATGAACAAGGCTATTTTAGGTATGCTAAGTGTGGTTAAACTGGATGAGGGAAGGTAAGTTGGGTGTGGGGCTTAATTTAGATCAACAGCTCACTGAAGGTTGCACCAGACTCCCTGTGCTAAGCAAGAGGCATGATGGGATGATGTGAGAGCCGTTACCTCCAGCCAGTGGACAGAGCAATTGGGAGACCCATCTGTCTTGCACTTTCAACCAGTGGGGTTGAAAACTAGCCTTTACACCTGTCCCAGATATGGATCCTCATTTGCTTAAACTGGGAAGTACCATCTTCATGCTCAAAACTGATTGAATTAGGAATGGAATATAGTCAGGTCATAGTCAATAGGATCATAGAAAATATTTTCTGGGGCTTTTTCTTGTCCTTGATAATATGCTGTGAGTATGTAAGGCTGGGAATGGTGAGTGACTTTTCTACCAGGTTAATGTATAGACAGCAGTGTAAAGAGAAAAAGCTATTGGGTGTTTGATAACTTTATTTGGTACATTCTCAAGCTAGTCCCATATCTGGATGCTTAATAACTTGTCTTTATTTAGACCAGTCTGAAGGGGGTTTTCTGCCACTTGAATATATTCCTGAGTAATATGGTACCCTTTCTTTGGTCTCTCATTATCTCCTTTCCTAGATTTTAATCATAGTCTCCTAATTGACCTGACGCTTGTCCTTCTCCTGAATCCATTTTTCTAACTAGAGCCAAAGGATATCTGTAAGTCATAAATGCAATCATGGCACCTCGTTGCTTAAACCTTAATGGCTCACCCTTGCCCTCAACAAAATTCCAAATATCTTTTTAAAGAGATTTATTTATTTATTTTGGAGAGAGGAGGGAAGGGGAAGGAAGGCCAGAGGGAGAGGGAGAAAGAAACTTAAGCAGACTTCATGCTGAGCACGGTGCCCAATGTGGGGCTTGATCTCACGACCCTGAGATCACGTCCCTGAGATCACGACCTGAGCCAAAATGAAGAGTCACGCTTAACCAACTGTGCCACCCAGGCACCCCAAAATTTCCAAATATCTTAACATGAATGTGTTGTCACACTCTGCCTTTTAATTGTCATATTACCTTAGGTAAGTCCTTCAATTTCTCTGTCCTCGTCTATTAAATAAAAGTAATAGGTACTATCTGATAAGCATTGACATGAGTTGAAATATATTCAGTGCATTGAGCAGGGTGGCAAGGGGAGCAGTGCCCACTATGGGTTTCCCACATTTCCCAGCCTCCCGTGTAGTTGGGAGTGGTCATGCAACTAGTTCTCTCTAATGAGCTGTGGGAGAAAAGTGACCTGTGTTAAGATCAGAGCAAGGCACTTGAGAGCAGAAGTGAATTTCTGCAATCTCTCTCCTTCTATTCTGTTGACTCAGGCAGCCTTGAAGGGAATTTCCTCCATAAGATGGCAACATTGAGTCACTACTATAGAGCTACTTGATCTTCAGTGCACTTCCAGAGCAGAAA
The DNA here is from genome assembly GCF_002201575.2 of Neomonachus schauinslandi. NCBI lineage: Eukaryota > Metazoa > Chordata > Mammalia > Carnivora > Phocidae > Neomonachus > Neomonachus schauinslandi. The sequence continues at coordinate 122,718,938 of NC_058419.1, forward strand.
ACAACCCATATATATGAAGCCCCTTAAAATGCGAGGGGATACTTGTTACTACATTATTACCTGTCTTAGCCTGACTCAAACAAAAAATTCCTAGCACCTGGCAAGCTCTTATCTAATTGTTAGTAATTATATCTGGCCCTCCCTGGCTTTCCTCTTGTAGGAACAAGCCTCCGGAAAGCCTGAAGCCTGGATCTGCCAAGAGATGCTGGCTTGGGTAATGACTTTGGTGTGCACAGTCTTAGAGGACACATCAGGAAGGTTCACTGCTGTTTGTACCAGTTTCTTCCAGCTCATGTTCAACCTGATCGATAGGGAAGCCACCAGACCGAGTCCATGTTCACTCAGCCCAAGTGAGTGTTATAATCTCAGTAGGAACTCTGAGTCCAAGGTACAGTTAGCTCCCTTGAAAAGATCCCATGTGGTGATGACTTGGGCTTTGCGTGGCTGCCTCTGAACAGATGTATTTCCGTATGCTTTGCCACGAGTATAAGTTGATGCTCTCAGACATGTCTGGCTGGTGTTGGAAGGGAGGAAAGACTTTTTCTCTATCCTCCTAGGTTCCATAGCTGAGTCTTCCAAAAAGAAAAAGATACAGACAGGCAGATTAACAGGAGAAAAGTGATACATATGTATTAATGTTGAATATTGTGTGCACTGAGACTTCTTGGAGGGGAAAGGTGAATACCCTAGAAAGCAGTGAGATTTGAGAGATTATCCGCCATCTTAATAAGGGCAGGGGAATGGATGTGGGCCTGTGGGGAGAGTAAATGATTTTAAGAAACAGGACTGGGTCCTTAGAAAGAAGGATGGAGGTGTGACCGTTTGTGACAAGAGTCTGGGTGTGGTATCGATGTCTAGTCTCCTCTCCTGTGACAAGATTCAGTCCTTCCCAGTGATGACACTCGTGGGGAGGATACTGATGACAGTTGAGTTCCTTTTGGAGGATGTATCTTTAGGCAGATGAGGGAAATTCAGAGAAAGCCTCTCCCTGCAACTGCCATGTTTCAAGCGCCTATAGTTCATAATCAGCATCCCAACCCAGTTCATTTGGGGTGCCATGTCCTGAACGCCTTCAGCATCAATCCGTCCATCCCACCCATCCCATCCCTGGGCTTCTGTGATAATCATATCCCCATTCTGCCTCATCATCCTCCTTCCCCAAACACCATGTTTTCGGGTAGTGTGAACTCTGGTTATTAATATGCTAGTTTATCCTACTTCTCATAGTTTCACATACACTGTTTTCTCAGACAGGTGTATATCTGCCAACACCAGACCACCTATTCCTCTTCTTCCTGATAGTCCTGTTCACCCTGCAGTCATGCCTTAGATGTCCCTTTCTTGATTGTAATTAGTGAGGGTGCTCCTTGTTTGTGCATGGATGGAAAGCTTCATGGACTTACCCATTGTACCAGCATCCATTTTATCGTAGCTGCTAGATCACTTCTCTCTGCAGCCTACTGACCTATAGAGTCCTCAGGACCCCTTCAAGGATGGAGTCGTGATCATTATCTTGGTGCCTGACATTCCACAAATGTTTGGATAAATGAAAATCTACTATGCATCACGTTGAGGAAGCACAAATACTTAATTTCACCAAATGAACTCACGTTCTAGTTGTTTTTGCTTTTTCTTACACTCTGTTGACTTGTATAAAATTTTAAAAAAGCCTAAGAAAATAGGAAAAGATAAAAGGAATATTGGAACTTAGCTGTCCTTTGTTTCCCTTTAATTACAGTATCTTTAACAACTAAAGACCATATAAAGGTCCAAAGAATAGAAAAACAATTAGCAAATTCATTAACTGTTTGCTTATGCTTTCAGTCTTAAGGATAATTAGTTGTCTTATACTTCTACTTGGATTAATGCCTTGTGCATGGAAGCAGCCTATATTTCATGAGGATTTTTGCAAAATAGAACAGGGTGGCGGGCCTTGCGAATGGATTAATGCAATGACATTGTGCATCAAGCAGAGTCTCTATTGATACAACTAAATTTGAGTGTGGGGGTAGAAATAGAAATGCCATGATTTGCTAGTGTTTGGATTTCTGCAGAGTTCATCTAAAGTGTCAAATTTCATCATGGGAGGGAAAGATCCTGCGTAATGATAGCAGAAACTCGCCATCATGTAGACATTTTCAATTATTTATATGGCCTGATAATGTTTGAGAAAGTTAGTGATAATTACTGGCTGACCCAAATTCATATTTGAGGATCCATTGAGGCAAATTATTAATTCATTAAGCAGCTATTTGTCTTTGCATGTATTCCGTGCAGGACTCTAACTTAGGAGCTTTGGAGTGAAAACTGGAATAGGATGGTATAATTCATGTGAAAAAGCAAACACACAAATAAATACAAATCGAGGTAAAGGATGAAGCACTGATTTAGGAGATTTAGGTAAGATACTGGGTTTTAGAGTAAAAAGGTTTCTTCCAGGTGGGAAAATCAGGGGCATCTTTGTAAATGAAATGACATTTGACTTGATCTCAGAAAATAGAGGGATATTTGGAAATAAGCAGAAACATTCTCATTTTGAGTGGAACAGGAACCAGTCTTGTCGATTCCCAAGCTTAATTTATTTCTAAAGGAGCCCCTGGAAATGAGAAGGGGGGTACTTTCCCACATTAACTAATTACTTTAAAACCCACGTTTTCCGGTTGATCGGGTACTGTCAGTTTTAACATCTGGGCCCGGTTCCTTGGGACATAGTTGTTTTTCTCCACAATGACTGTCCTCTGAGTTTGAATTCATACTTTGTCTCAGCTCCACAAGATTTTCCTTCAAATAAAATCATTTAGTAATTGCAGGTGTCTGTGATCCAACTGATCCTTGATATTCTTCCCAGAACACACATCTTAATAGCAAAGTATGACTTTGATACTCCGAACAACTTGAGAAATAAGCCTTTGGGATCACAAAATGCTAAACAGCTTCGTTCTAGGAAGGGTCTAGGGCTGGTGATGGTGCTATCCATTCCTGTAAAAGCTAGGATGAAAGTGCAGTTTTTTCACATGTAAACTTGGGTCGCTCATTTAGAACACGGGCTTTAAAATACCGTTGGGATTTACGAGGGAGCAGTATCACCACTAGCCAAACCTAGTTAATCTGGATGTGACTACAAACAAGGCAAGTCGTATATTAGTCTCCACCTGAATTCTATGTAATGGCAGCGTTTTGTGGGAAGTGGGCATCTTCACTTATGTCCATTGGGGCCCTTTTAGAAATGGCATGAATGTCATCTTAGAGTGTAGAAAATAAGTGACCTCCCTTGAAGACACCTTGTTATAGTAACAGCTGATTGTGTAATGAGTTCCTGTTGTTTGAACTGTCCAGAAAAAGACAGAATGGGGCAGAATAATCCACATTCTGAATCTCATGGAACATGGTGTATTTAGCCAATATCCTGTGCAATCTAGTGCAGGGTGTCTCACAGGAGAGCAGGTCTATTATACAGTGGGAATTAAGTGGGAGCAACATGACTGCCCTCATGATTGCCTACCAATAGCATGTGAGGCAAAGGACAGTAGAGAAAATACTTTTCATTAGAGCAAAAAATACCATCTCCAACCCAGGCTGACAAAGTACCTAATTCTACAATTACATCAATTCCTCTTATCTCTTTTATGGACTTGAGTCTTCCTGGTTGGGTTGGGGAATGAGATCCCTGTTTTTAATATTATGGAATGCCTCCTCTTTGGTGATGACCAACACAATATATTATTACAATGAAGGGAGTTATCACTGTGTGGTAGACCATGCTGACTCTCTAAGGCAAATTAATCTTTTGTTTCCTTGTTACCTATGACTTTCTGATCCCAAGATGGCCAACACTGACATCCAAGAACAACAGATGCTTATTTTAATGATCTGCTCATTAAATGACTTGTTTTTCTCCAGCTTCATTAAAGAAGGACCAAGGAATGAGAGAATGCTTGGAAATAAAGAATTAGGTAGAATACCTCTGTTAGCTCTAGGACTATTTCTGTCAAATTCACAAAGATCAGAAGACGTTGTTTTACTAGGTTTCAGGAAAATATTCAAAAGTGATAATTCGTTTGGTACTGTATTCTTCCCATTTAAGGCAATGCAATGTGGTTTTCCAAAGACAGTAATTTTTCTCATGGTCTGTTTGATTTAGGAACCAGTCAAGTGTTTTTAGAATCAGGAGGAGAGTATCGCTCCTTTGTTGTCCAATGCCAAATACTCTTAATATTTCATACCTTTCATCTTCTATAAAATGGCGCACAAGAAATATGTGTCCTATTTACTCAATGAGATTTTTGGGCAAAGATTAAATTACAAAATTATAAAATTACTTCTCAGCTAGTTAAGATAGAAATTTTATACACAAAATTTCGATCACTTTGCAATCCACTGCCTGGAACTTTTTGAACAGGAAATCAATGATATTTGTTAATTGTTAATGATTTGCAGAATGTGACATTTCTGATTGCAAACAAAGTGAATCAGAAGGAAAAGTGCTTTCTCATATGTGCATATGAAAAGACCCTTAGAAGGCATCCAATTCTAAGGTACCCGTACAGCAGATCATACAAATAAGGATGCTTTCAAGAATGTAAAAGAATGCTATTTAAAATAGTATTGGACAATAGGTATAAACCGGGAAGTGTGGTTTTATCCAAATACCCATTTTCCCCTGAGGAAACTGTCATCTAGATAACTGACTTCACTAGGAGAGACAGGGGCTATTCAAAAGCTATCTGCAAGGTTAAACAGTTAGAACCAACTTTGGAACTGCAATACATGTGCCCCATAGTTAACTATTTTGAAAATGTGATATTGTTCAATGAGGTGTAACATAGGACTTCTTTTTCAGCTCCAGTGAATGTCTTTCTCTCTTTACTGTCTGTGATGTTCTAGAAATAGGAGTGCCTGGTTACCTTGGTAACTGTGACCAGGAATGCATTGTGTTGCATCAGCAGTCAAAAACATTCTCTGTCCCTCCAAAAAAGCACCATACCCAGAAAGTTTTACAGGTTGAATCTCAGTGAAATTTCAGTAAAGAGAATTCTTTCTTTAAAAGATATAACAGGGATGAAAATTTCCCAACTCACTTTATAATGCTAGTGGGGCTTTGATACAAAACTAGTCCATGTACATTTTGTGGTCTGAAAATTTCTTCATACTTCAGACTAATATATTGTAAAATGCTCCAGTGTAATAGATTAATACTATCTGTTCCCATCTTCAGGAGAAAACTTCATGGCCATATGACCATAGCATGGACTTATAATTAAAAAGATTTATGGGTGTCACTATAAGAGATTTATTGATGTGTATCCCAAACAACCCCCTGAATAAACCTGGGAGGGCACAATTTATTAAGCAGGTCCCACAGGGGAATCATGCAGATATCTGGGAAATGGCATGCTAGCTACAAAGACCCTAAGCACAGATGCACATGGTGGGAGCATATAGTTAATGTGTTTACAGAATAGCATGAGAGATATTATGGCTGGAATAGAATGAACAAAATAAGCAGCTAGAGATTAGACCAGAAGTGTATCAGGATCCCATGAGAAGTAGGGCTTTCTAGGCCCTTGTAAGAAACGTCACTGTTACTTTCAGCGAGATGGGAAACAATTCAAGGGATTCAGAAAGAGAATCCGAATCTACCTTTTAAAAGAATTAACCTGGGTGCTGACTTGGTAATAGACTGTAGGGTGACAGGTCAATACACGCACACCTGTTAGGGAGGTGACTGCAGTAATGTAGGTAAGATATACAGGAGGCTAGGACCAGGTGTGGGTGGAGAAGGTTGTGAGAACTGGTCAGATCCCAGATATGTTTTGACCTTGGCTGAAGAATGTATGAGGAAGAGAGGAGATAAGAATGATTCTTGCATAAACTATAGCTTGAGGGTAGATAGAAAATTTGGCTTTTTCAGGATATTTTGAATTCTATTTCGAAGGCATAATGGATAACCTTATCTCTTGCTTATAGCCCTTACTGAGAACTTCGGGGAGGAGGTAATTCACTCCAACACCCTGAATATTTCCTTCCAGCTGCCCTACACTTGACAGGCACAGAGTCTGAGTCCCAAGAAATAATTGGTGGGGATTGAACTAGTATTTCAAAACTACATGTTAATGCCAACCAACTTCCCAGACCAGGGTAGAGTTCTCCTGTTCTCCCGTCTTTATCATTGGCTCAGCGCACCCAACATTTTAGATATGTGAGTTGTGGTACATCACCTCTTTGGACATTATTCTTTGAATGGATAATTTTGGATGGCAAGATAAATTTAGAAATTATTCACATGGGCTTTCAAAAGTATGATGTATATTGGAGTTGATAACTTATATTCAGGGGCAGGGCAATTTTCAGGGTTGGCTTAACCAGAAGCTCCTGTTCCATTTTTGCTGAGATTTCTTTGGCTTTTGGCTTTCTTGGAGGGTTGGCTTCATGTTCAGGTGGCTACCCTTTATAGTGCCAAAATGGCTGTAGCATTCCAGCCATTACACCAAACCCCACTGTGACCATAGAAGAGAGGATGTTCTGCTGTCGAAGCACGATAAGCCAGAGTCCCAAGATTAGCTCTGATTGGACCATTTGTGTCACATGCCCACCATATGCTGATTAGTCCAAGCTGAGACACACCCTGGCAGTAGCAGCAGGAGTGAGTTCATGGTCTATCCGGATCTGTGGGCTATGTAGATAACCGGTGGGTACTGAAATAATAATATGCATGACATTTACAAGAGGGATTAAATGGATAGGCTACCTGTATGTCCTCTACAATCCTTTTGTCAATATTTATTAATCATACACACATGCTATATGGCTGCTTTGGTTTTTACACACTCCCATGTGCACATAACAATTTATTTACCAATATGCTTTAGTCGTTGTGGTAGGCAGCATCTCAGATGGCTCCAAATGATCCCTGCCTCATGAAGGTCATACCCTCATGGGTTGTTCAGTGTGGGCTGAATCAAGCAACTATTTCCAATAAATAGAATACAGCAAAATAATGGGATGTCACTTCCAGGACTAGCATTCCGTCTGGGCATCATCTCTCTTCCTGTTGCTCTGAGGAAGCCACCTGCAATCTTTGGAGCCATCCTATGGGGAAAATCACATGTAAATGAAATGCCATCTCTGGCCAACAGCCAGTGAGGACCTAATGCCCACTTGGAAATGGGTCCTTCCACAGTCAAATCTTCAGATAAGACCCCAGGCCCAGCTGACATTTAATTATAACCTTGTAAGAATTCCTAAGCCACGGGGCCCAGTTAAGCTACGTCTAGATTCCTGACCCACAGAATTTATGAGATACATGACTGCTTGTTTTAAGTTGCTAAATTTTGGATCCATTTTTATGTACCATTAGACAACTAATACAATTATAATGTCTCAAAATTTGAAACCAGTTAATTTTTCAACACCAGGGGCTTAGCCAACCAAATGATAGCATCCAATGTTGAGGAAGTCGAGTTAGACCACTTGACCGAGAATACCACTCACCTCCTTGTTACCGCATCGGCAACTGTGGCCAAGAACCATAATCCTCTCTTTGATTCTCAGTTCTCTGTAAATAATAGTGAGTATTTCATAAGGTTGTCAAGGATGTTAAATGACATGATCCGTCACTCAACAAAGTGTCTGGCAAAAATCAAACCATCAAAAAGTATCAAGGGAAGAAAGTTTTGTTTTTCTTACATTGTATACCTGTTATAAAGCATGAACCTGAGGAGTATTTATGGATGTGGGAAATGTTCACAACATAGTAAGTGCAAATTCAGGTTATAAAAACATGCTGATGTATAGACACCAAGTCTAGGGGTTGTGTGTTAAAATGTAAATTGACTAAAATTGATCATGATGATAATGGCTAACTCTGTGAATACTCTAAAAACTAGCAAAGGTACACTTTATGTGGGTAAATTGTATGGTATGTGAATTATAGCTCAGTAACTCTATTCAAAATGTAAACAGTTTTTCTTTATGTTGTAGACTTTTGTTTGCCTCATTCAACATTTCGATGTTCTCTACCGTGACCCTTTTTTTGAATAATCAGAAAGTCTTATTAAAAATCTAGTAATGACTCCAGTTTAAAAATACTTGCAGTAAACAACTATATGGTAGGTATGCTTGTCAAAATTCCATTATTGGCATTTATCTCTAAGTGTACACAGTTTAATGGGGATTTATCATTCTTGTGAGCTAAACAAAAAACTTTTTTTTTTCTTTTGCATTACTTCATTTCTATTATCCTATAAAGGCCAAAAATTTATAGATAGGTGTAAGCGAATGTGATTGTCATGGTGAGTATTCTATCATTTGAGAGACCAAACCAAGCATTGGAAATAATTCCCCAATATATTTTCTTATAACTTTGTTTACAAACCAGCCTGAAATGAAACACTGAGACAGAACGGTTTAAAAAAAATGCAAAGGATACAGGGCAGCATATATATTACTTGATTGACTGTTAATCTGTCTAAGCATTCTGCATTGGGTATCTCTTGGAATGCCCTGTCTGTCCTGTGAGGCTGGTCTAGGAGGTGCTCCTGTTGTAAATGGCTCCCAGTGATCCCCACCTCCTGACTCTTTATGCTTTTGTGTGACTCCCTCCCTTTGTGTGCGGGAGACCTAAAGACTTGTTTCTAATGCATAGAATACAGCAGACATGGGATGTCCATCTTGGTGGTATACTACTTCTATTGCGTTCTTGACTTGAAAACTTTGATGATGCAGGTTGATATGTTTGAGAAGCGCATGAAGGAAGGAACCAAGGAAAACCTCTAGCCACCACTCACAAAGAAACTGAGGCCCTCCGTCCAACGAAGTGTGAAGAATTGAATCCTGCCAGTGACCACATGCCCTGGGAAGTGGGTCTTTCCCTGGTTGAGCTTTCAGATGATTATGGTCAGAAGACCCACCTAGGCTGTGCCAAGGTTCCAGACCGAAGAAACAGCGAGACAACATATGTGAGTTGTTTTAAGCCTCTACATTTTGGGATAATGTTTCATAAAACAATAGATAAATCATAGCATTCTATTATTGTATTTTCACAGTGGGAAATATATCGTGTTGGGACAACAACAAAAAAAAGATGTCTGTTTTCAGATAAGTAGGTAAAACTGGAATTCCTCACATTAGATGGTATTCCAGCCAGGCAGAAAATAGATTTCAACACATTTTAATAATTTGGTAAATTTGTCATTGAGAGTGTATTCATAGATGTGTGGTTGTTAGGAACTGAGTTTTGGGTTCTCTCTTACCCTGTGGAGAGCAAACTTAGTTTCTTACAGAACATGTCAAGGCACGTTTTGTGTGGTGGAAATCTAGCCCTAACATGCCTTCCCCGTCACGACCACCCCCGTGTTATATTAAGGAGAACAGTCTACAATTCTTGGTTTCTACAAGGTAGCTTTTTACTCTGCAATGCTAACCACCTCTTTCTGAGTTCTCAGAAATCCTGGAGGTAATTCAAAGCATGAATAGAAACTCATTTCTATAAACACTGTACAACAAGACTATTTTTGCTCTCTGAGTGGATCCCTCATACGATGTCAGTAACGATGCCTTCTTTTGGGGTCTGGTAAGTTTATATGGGAGCATTTCCTGTAGTGCTCTGAGGTGAACTGCCGGTTACCGCAGCTGCTCTCCGCATGAGCTGGGTGATTAGGTGCTCTCCTGCCGCATCACTGATGGCAGCCCCAGTGGAGACATATGGAATGTGTTCTCGGAAAATTGTGTGACTCGTCCTTAATTCCTCAAAGAGTAGAGTTGGACCTGAACTTTGCTCTGAGTCCAAGAAACACCATCTTTTCAGCCATATTTTTGTTCTCAAAAAGTCTGTGTTTCTTCCTGCTCACTCCACTATTTACCCAGCTTCTGAGGTATGAGACAGGTGGTCTAGGAATTATTCCCTACATTTTGCAAAAGAGGAAATGATATTTCCGAGTATTCAGGGAGCTGATCAGCGTCACTGACGTGGATGTAGAGAAGAAGCCGTGGGGTTTGAGCAAGGTCTCGTGACCTTAAACTGCAGTTCTTCCCAAGCTGCTACACCATCTTCACTATCTGGATTGGAGGTTATGTCATAAAGCAATGATACTCAGCAGACGGAGCAGACGGGGTGTCATTCAGGGGAGCAAAACACTTCAGTTCCTTAGTAATACTCCTCTTGCCAATGCCTCAGAGTTTGGGCCACGAAAATCTCTACGAAGCCTTTTTCTGGTTGCTTGTTTGATTGCACCTTACTTTTAATGCTAGTGCACAAGTAGTTTGTGTCATTGGTATACAAAGGGATGCATGTTTGCATTATCTATCACCTCAAGACTCTTGATACTCTTGAGTAAACTGAAAATGTGGCTCTCTTAGTTCTGGGTAAAAACATTAGGAATACTTTGAAAATTTCTTGCTTAAGGTATTTCCACTATTTTTCTCAGAGTTCTTTTCTCAACCTCAAAAACTCTCTCCACACTAAAATTTGGGATATTTTTGAAACTCTAAACTTTAAGAAATATCTTCATTTCAAAAGTGCAGAAGTTTCACTGATACTCATTTTCAAGGCAATTTGATTCCCAAATCCCATTCAGAATGCTACCTCTGTCTCTGTCAGTCTTCAAAGAGGCAAAGTTTATAGATAAATGCTTTGGTAATCTTTAGACAAATTTAAATGAAATTAACAAAAAGTATATGTACGTCTCACTTCTTAACACACATAACGTTTAAGGAATAGTTAAAAATATGAACACTGTGCATTTCTACAGAACAGTTCAATGAAGTGTTCGATTTATAGTTTACATTAACCTAGTTTAATAAAAATTTTTATCAGAATGCCATAACTAGAAAATATAAAAATTGCTATAGGGTATTATGCATTTTTTAGTACTCACATTAACAAAGTGAGGTTGTCTCATGTGAAACATATCGTCAATTGTGACTAGTTAAGAAATGAAGTAGAAGTTAAATTAAAAACTGAACATAATATGATTTTTCTCTTACACATAAATCCACATTCAAGATCTAGTCTAAGACATGCTGTTGAGTTGCCATGGACACATAGAGATTTTTTATAATAAAGGTAAAACCAACAGCATTGCCTCATAATGTTTGGAGAATATTTTGAATATTACTGAACTATTCACTCTTTTAAAACAGTGAAGTTATTAACTAAAGATGGTAAATTAAGGAAGGATTAGTAGAGTTCAAAAGGAAGCTTTATTTGGATTAATAAAGATGGGGAAATCTCATTTTCTAAAAATTACAGCCTATCTGAAGCTTGAGTGACTTGATCTATAATATTTCATTAAAATACGTACCCTATGCCTTGCAAGTGTAAATTCAAAAAAATTACCGATACAAATGGAATATTTTGAATAGAAATGAAGAGAGTGAACTCAAAATTTTCACAATTCATTTGGGATCTCCTGACTTATTTAGATATGTACACTGGATGGCAGAAAGCTGTGCCTATATGGGGTTTACAGTTTTTTTCTCCCCCAAGTAATCTAAATATCCTTGTTGGTAAAAATAGCTTCATTTATTAATCAAAATATTGGAGGCTCATGGCATGAGGGGCACTGTATTTGGAAAGGTGAGTGGAAAATTATTATAGAATACAGATGTCAAACACCAAATCTAGTGGTGCTTGGCTGGCTCAGTGGGAGGAGCATGTGACTCTTGATTTCAGGGTTGTAAGTTCAAGCCCCACACTGGGTGTAGAGGCTACTTAAAATCTTAAAAAAAAGATACCAACTCTATTTTTTGGCCGTGTTGTTTGGGAAGGCCATTGAGATTGTAGAACTCATTGTAGTCGACTATAAAACAAGAGATGGAGATGCCCCCGATATGGGTGTTCTGAATACATAAAGTAATGCATGCAAACCATTTAGTTGTATGATTGGCATATGAGTCCTCAGAAATGACAAGTGTTATTTGTATCAGGGACTTGTGCTAAGAGTGGGCCAATGAAGAACACGGTTTCAATAAGTACTCACTGCTTGAAAGGGTTTCCTCCTGTCGGAGGAAGAACAAGTAAGCCAAGAAGCAAGCTGGGGCACGTGGCTGTGGATGGAGCATGTTATGTCTGGAAATGCTCATGGCAAGTCTGGCATACCATCAGGAGGGAGAACAAGGGGATACTGTTGATATTTCCTAGACTGTGTGTGTGTAAGGTTAGGAAGCAGTGCAGCCAAGCTCAGTTTCCTGCAATCAAAGCAAATCGGAGTCATTACGGAATATATACAACCCAGGTGCACAAACAGCTCCCAAAATCCATTCTTGCTGAGAGGGAGGAAGGACCTTCAGATCTTCCAGGCAGGACTCGGTGTCTGGTGTCTGGTTGTATCTAGGTATGGAAGAATATTGGAAATGGTGTTAGACCGAGTCTGTTCAGTCTGCTCTATCAGAATACCATAGATTGGACAGCGTATAAAAGCACACACACATTTATTTCCCTCGGTTCTGGGGCTGGGAGTCCAAGATCAAGGCGCCAGCAGATTCCGTATCTGGTGAGGACCCACTTCCTAGTTCGTGGAAGGCCTTCTTGTCGCTGTGTCCTCCAATGTTGGAAGGGGTGAGTGGTTCTCGGGGGCCTCCTTTATCAGGTCCCTAATCCCATTCATGGGGACTCCACTCTCCTGACCTGATTGCATTCTCAAGGTCCCACCTTCTAATACCATTCCACTGGGGGTTAAGGCTTCAGTATATGAATCTGAGGGGCTTCAGTCCATAGCAGACCTGGAGACTGAAGTTCACCTTTCAGTGTGTGGAGAAAGCAGACAGGACCCCATGCACACTTGTAATACAGCTGACATTCCACTATCAGCTGAATCAAACATGAATCTTCTGTGGAAAGATGAGGGTCTGACAGTGACCATATGCAATACAACAAGGCAGACCTGCTTGCTTAGGGTGCACATAATCAGAGTCCAAGAAAGTCAGTGAACTTGAAGATGGACTGTCCATCCCTAAAATAAAAGGATAGTGTAAGCATTCCCTTCCAAGACTCATCGCAACCGTGAAAAAGCCATAGAAAAATGTAAAGGACGGCTCAGAAAATATCATGCTTTCAGCTCTTGATTGAAAGGCACTTTTTTGTTGTTCCTAATTATGGGCAATGGATTTTTTTTCCTTCTTCCTTTATAAATTGTGGACTTACTAAAATGTCCCTAAGATACGGTCAACAATAGTGACAGCCCTCCATTAATAATGTAAATAATGCTTAAAGGAAATGATTATTTGATATCTGACAAAGAAGTACTGCAATTGCAAAAGGTTGATGTTTCAACTGTACCAATTATTTGGGAAATAATTTGCTGAAATATGAAATGGCAAAAAAAAAAATCTGGTGTCTTTTCAAAGATCAAGCCTCATAAATATAATTCACAATGAAAAGTAATATAACGTGACAAAGCAAAACATCTTTTCAGGGTTTTTAATATTAAACTCCAAGGTGTGAATGGTGTTGCAAAGGTTGTCTAAGATCACTAAGAAACAAATGAGAAAAAAATAAATAAAGCCCCAGAAAAATGTTCTAGTATTGGCCTATTGTGAATGAATATAGAAATATACACTGGTGTGTACAATTTCTAGGACAAAAATAAATAAAGCACGAAACTGAACTTAGAACTCCTTTTTTTAAAAGATTTTATTTATTTATTTATTTGACAGAGACACAGCAAGAGAGGGAACACAAGCAGGGGGAGTGGGAGAGGGAGAAGCAGGCTTCCCGCAGAGCAGGGAGCCCGATGCAGGGCTCGATCCGGATCATGACCTGAACTGAAGGCAGACGCTTAACGACTGAGCCACCCAGGCGCCCGAACTTAGAACTGCTTACCGAATACTGACCTTAAAAATATCCTCCTGGCCTTTGTGTTTGCCAATAAAATTATAAATCACGATTCTTAATTCTGCCTGGGACCACATGCATAGGACCCCCCTCCTTTTGTGGGGTCATTTGGTTTTATGTGACCACAGAGGACTGTTCAATGGGCAATGACCTCAGTGAGTCAGAAAAAACTTGTCATCGAAACATACAACATGGTTCTCAGCTTACGGAAGAGCTGAAAGCATCTGAATTTTAGCGAGATGACTAGATTTACTTGTAACTTAGCACAACTGGGAACTTCCCCTCTATCTCTACTCTTTCCAAAGTTTCAGGGGTCACACAGAGTTCAGATGAAACTGGCTTGGATATTTACAATGCATCAGGGTTTCCCATGCAACAAAATTTACTTTTGGTCTCAAATCCTGGGTTTGTTAATTAAAAAAAATATATATGGCTTTAACATATGTTTTTACTTGCCTCCAACCCTAAGAGCCTTGTAGAAATGGTTATGGCATTTTCAAATGAACTGTGTGTGTTCTCCACTGAAATTATAAATTGGTAATAGTAATAATTGCCCAGTTCTAGAGTAGGATAAAGCCCCTTGTTAATATCAATGCACATTTATAGGGAGCCGAGGGGATACAGGAGGGTATGTGCTAGAAAAAGACCGTGAAGCAAGATATCTTTTTCTCTTTAAATTGATTTACCACCTCTTTAAGAGAGCAGAGACACCCTTAGAAAGATGCACAACAACAGATTGGCAAGTGCTATATGCCCGTCCTAGGGTGTGGAGTGAGGGCCAATGACAGCATTTCAGGGGAGCAAAAGCGGAATTTTGAAGGAAGGCTTCAAACAGAAAGTCCAATTTGAGCTTACTCCCTCAACCTCAACATTTTATTTTAATTCTTCTGACCAAAACAACTTTGTTTTTTGGGGTTTTTTTTGTTGTTGTTCGCTTGTTTGTTTTTATCAGTGTACGTGTTTTTTGTTGTTTTATGTTTTTAGTTCCATGGGTCAAATTTAGTGATTCATCAGTTGCAACTAACACCCAGGGCTCATTCCATCAAGGGCCCTCCTTCATGCCCATCACCCAATTATCCCTTCCCCCCACCCACCTCCCCTCCAGCAACCCTAAGTTTGTTCTCTGTATTTAAGAGTCTCTTATGGTTTGCCTCACTCTCAATTTTCATCTTACTTTATTTTTCCTTTCCTTCCCCTATCTTAAATTCCACATAGGAGTGAAATCATACGGCATTTGTCTCTCTCTGACTGTGGGGTTTTTTTATTAGAGTTTTAGCTGGAGTGGCAATTATGGGACATGCTCTTAGGCTAAAATTTGTAAGAACAGAAAGTGCAGTCTTGTGATTCCCTTAATCCAAGTTCAGCTCTTCTCCAGAGTCAGGCTGCTTCTATTTATCTTTCTCTGACTTCAGGTAATTGACTGATATATACTGTTTTGAGTTTAGTCTTGGCATGTGGACATTTGTTGGTTCAGTAGGATCCCAATTGGCCACACAGAAGGGAAATTCTCGAGCTTTTAAGGAATTTGAGACTTTGATATAAGAAAAGCAGAAGGTGATGTATTACAGGCAGGAGAAGTATGTCTGCCAGAGGTTCTGGGACAGAGTGCTCCATAGGCCATGAAACAAATATGGTGGTCCCCTTTGGTTGAATGGAAGTGGGAAGGGAGGTGTGAAGATTGGAAATAGAGCATGCTCTTAAGAAATCCGATGTGAGTGGCTGGTTTGGGTCTGGTCCTACGGCTGTAAGTGAGAGCTGTAGACAACTGCCATGGTCTTGGAGAACAAACCCCAGAGATGTACCAGGGGGACGGGATCATGGGAACTCAGACACAGAAGTACGATGGGAGAGTTTTTTGTTTTTTTTTTTTACAAACATGACATTGTATATTGAAGTGCACTACTAACGTGGAGAGAAAGACCATCAGTGGATGAATGGATGAATAAAGTATGGTACATCTACACACCGGAGTGAAGAGGAAAGACATACTGATGGATGCTACGTCGTGGATAAAGCTTCAAACATTATGCTAAGTGAGCAAGCAGTCACAAAGTGCCCTATATTGTGTGAGTCCCATCACGTGAAGTGTGCAGAATAGGTGAATAACTCCATCCCCATTTCTTTTTTCCCCACACAGGCATTTTGCCTATAAAGTCTTCATATCTTTACTTTTCTCTCGCTTTGCTTCTCAGAGGACACTCAGAGAAGTTTGCTTCTCAGGTTCTCAAACTTCCATCCAAGCATCCTGAGTCTGCATCCTGGCCGCATCATAGCAGACCCTTCTTCCTCATGCCCTATATATAGCACACCATCGTCCTTCAGGCATTGACCTGCCTTTCCTGATAGATTGCAAGATCCTTGAAACCAGGATCCTGACCCCAAAGCCTAGGACTCTCTGTGGCACAGTACTGATTCTCAGTAATTGTTGCATGAATAAATAAACTAAAATGACCCTGTCAAGCTTACAGTAAATTCCAATAACGGCTTATTAATGTCAGGGCATCCTGACCCTCTACCCATAGCAATCATGGTGATCACCCCATCAACTGAGTTTGAAGGTGATTCCCTTTTGTTTGTCATTTGTGAAATTCTCAGTGGATGGCATCTGTGGATACTGCAGTGATTCTCAACACCATGCCCTTTTGATATGTGGATATTCAAGCCACTAATGACCTTTTTTTGTGTGTGACTTGGGAGTGAACAAGGATGTACATCAGATTCACTACTCAACTTCTCTCATGTAGGGAATAGTTTAATAAGCCATCCGTTGTGAGTGCGTGATATCTTTAGAAATGCCACAAATGTAGTAAAAAAGAAATTTAGGAACTTAGCTGCTCTTGTAATTCTAGTCAGGATTCTCCAAATTTTAGTACGCATTTAGGTCTCCTTGGAAATTTAAGTTAGAAGAAATAATAGCTCAAATACTAGCCATAGACTTAATAATTGGTAACATGAGCACTGATACTTTTTTTCTTGATGAAGACTATCATAATGTAGCCTAGATAATCCAGGAGTGATGTGAAGGAAATGTTGTATCTGTTGACAATGTTAGCTCACTTCCAGTTAGCTCTTCTATTGCTATGGCTTAGATTCAGGAGGACCTTGGCCTCAGATGATTATCCCAGACAAGGGTAGCAACATGCTTCTGTACTCTCTTATGGGATAAACTACACTGTATCGATGCACATAATAACTCTGAGGTTTGGCTGGAAGTTTGCAGTGATTATCATGGGGTGAAGTATGGCACATTTCAAATAGCATTAAGCTCTCCAGTAAATGTGCATGTACAGGATATTTTAAGGAAAGAATTTTGTTTCTGGTTATCTCAGTCTGACAAGGTCATAGTAGTTTTAAAAATCATAATAAGAGAAATCTCAGTACAAAACTGTATTTGCAAAGTGTCAGATTTTAGAGAATGGTGCCCACGGTGAGACAATTTATCTTATTTTAAAGACCAGCGTTATTTGTTCTGTGAATACAGGTATTACAAACAGGCAGTTTTTTCTGGGTTCTATTTATTAATATCTTTAATCTCTGATGGTCTCTTAGCTGAAAGATTCCAAAATTAACTTTTATACTACAGAGTCATTTTCTCATATAGAGCCAGAAATTTAATGGCAACAAAAAGACATTTTTTTGCGGGGGGGAAGTTCACACTAAGAACAATTCATATGATAACAGTTTTCAATCAAAGATCTGAGGAGCAACGCCATCAAGTCAGCTGTGTGCTATTAGACAATGTGCTCTCTTCCTCCGCAAAATTGCTGTCGCGTGACCTGTCAAGGTCTCCTGAGAAACATTACTATTACTTTATCAGATCAACACAGATGCTAGATAACAATCAAGATTTTGCCAAAATAAGCTCAAATCTCATATATTTTAAAAGTTTATAAATTCAAGGACTCCTGGGTGGCTCAGCCAGTTAAGCATCTGCCTTTGGCTCAGCTCATGATCCCAGGGGTCCTGGGATCGAGCCCCGTGTCAGGCTCCAGCCCGCTTCTCCCCCTGCTTGTGTGCTCTCTCTCTCTCTCTCTCTCTGTGTCAGGAGGAAATGGGGCCTGGGGGATAATTCAAGCAAGGGTTCAGTGACAGAGAAATAATGATCACAGAGCAAAAGTAGGAAAGCAAGTACTAAAAATAGGACACAAATAATATATTTTATTTGCAGAGAGTATTTTTGCAGAATAGCTAATAATTACACCGTTCCCAGAATTCATACCTAACTTTACGGGGTTTTTTAATTTTATTTTTTATTTATTTTTATTTTTTATTTTTTTACCTTGTGATCTATTAAAATACAATTTTACCTTCTGTAAATCTCTGACAGCAACCTATCATATCTTCAAGTTTATGTCACAGGGAGAAAATAACATTGCAAATTTTTCTGTAAAATTATTCCATCGAGGATTTTTAATCTAGCAATTCTTGCTTCTAATAACATTCAACTAATCTATTTTTGACCTATTATTGCATTCTTCAATGAATATCTACCCTACGGATTTCTTCCTTTAATTCTATGCTGAAAAAAAAAAAAAAAAATGAGAGCATGGGGTAGAGACTTTCTGTTGGGTCATCATCGAACCTTTGTATACTGATTAATGGTTAAATATGTAGCTACACGATTTAGTGACCTATGAGGGGCAAGGTGTCCATTTAAATTACAATGTCCAGACTTTAGCACAATAACAGCAGGACCGCCCAACTGGACCTAACCCAATCTATGACTAACGAACTGGGCAGGGTTAATGAAAGTATCACTTATAAGTATTTAACACTACGGACTCCACCAAAACAAGAAGACCTTTTTGTGGCTGCTTGGTCATCCCCATATGACTGTCACCATCATCATCATCATCATCATTGTCGTCATGACTTACAGAGCTTTCTACTATTTACAAATCACCTTCCTATGTCCTCTTACTTGACGTGAATGTCACAATACTCATTTGTCTTCAAGAAGTTGTCAGTAAAATTGACAAGCAATGAACAGGAGTCAAGTAATTGAGTAACTACGGTATATTAAGATTCAGGGTGGTGTGGACACAGTGCTTGAGCGCTGCAGAAAATCCCAAGAAATCACAAGTAAACTTCTTGGAGAAGTAGGGCACTGAAATGTATGAACCGATTCAGAAAACATTTATGGATCTCTTGTTTCGTTCCAGGTTGTATGTTAGATGTGAAGGGATTCTAAATTAAAAGCTATATGCTCAGTGTGATGGTTAATTTTGTGTGTCAGTTTGTCTATAATTTTCGCAAACCCTACCTATGATTGCATGCAACCTATCGGCTGAGGGGGAAAATGTTATAATTTCCTTGTAGAGATTGATAAAACTGGGGTCAAGTGATACTTTTAGTACTTGAAATATTTTTCCCTGTCTCCTGACTCTTGGTCCAGTGTTCTTTTAGACAGTGAAATATCCATTAGTGGACTTGATTGGCAGCTACGATAAATTTCAGAGAAATGCCCAACACAGATGCTCGCCAATTCTGGAGACTTTTATGTAATAGCTTTAATTCTTTCGATTTGTAAAGAAGAAGAAAAAAATTCAGACCTTAATACAAGAGCAAGGAATTGTGAGTTGGGATAAGAAGGACTCGTCAACTATAAATTCAATGAGCCCTTTAAAATTCAACTTTATATTCAATGAAATAGAACTATACAAATTTAACTGATACTGTAATGACAGGATTATTATGTTCTCATTTAAAACACACTAACAAAATAATTAAAGGTAATTCTCAGAGAATGTAGTACCCTGGTTAAATTATATATTTTCTTTGTATCAACTAAGATTTTATTCTATAATAATTTCTCTCTCCCATGCTTCATAAGCTTTTCGAAGGGGCTGTGTTTGGCCATCTCTGTACAACTTCTCATAGTATTCTGTTTTTGTACATAGTAGGTGCTTACTAAATGTTTGCTATAATTATTTTTACAAAGTCCCTGATATTATTGTATGGATTTGTGAGTAGTCTCCCTCCCTGAGGAAGGGAGCATCCTCTCAACTTGGATGTGTGGGTATGAGCTTACATTCAGCAGAGGCACCTGGGTCCATAATCCATCCCCTTCCCTGACACGTGTTTGGATTTTAACTTCTGTGGGTCTCAGCTTGCTTATTTGCAGAGCAGGGTAATTATCACAACCCATTTACAGGGTGGTTGTAAGGGTGCCTTGCATATAAAGTTCTAAGAAGGGGCTAGTTATCACAGTCATTATACTAAATTCATTTCAGCCTCTGTGTATTTGGGGAGAAGGGCTCTATGTAATCTTTTCTTTCCTGCTTTATTATTTTCTTTTACTTTTCTATGTTCTTTTTAATGTTGTAGCATAAAGAAACAGAATGAGGCTACTTATCCCCAATCTATTTATTTTAATAACTAAGGTAGTGAATACCGATGTTTCAAGAGAATGGGCTTAATCGCTTTGCAACCCTACAGAGAAAGTCAAGTGGAATATGTTTCTGTTCATCCCATAAGGAAAAATGTTCCTTTAGTTGGAACCATCACTTTAAATATTCATGCAACCCCAATTTAAATATCGTTAAAGAGGCATTTCCTCTCCAGCAAATAGAACATAAATTCCAAAGAAAGCAATCGGAATGTTCACTGGAGGAATGAAATATTACCTCCTACCCACGTGTGCCTTCAGAAGTGGATATTTTCATAGTATTCTGATTCCCTCTCTGTGGCATGCAGACTAAAATATTCCAAGGTGCTATTAATGAAAACGTTTTATCTTTGAATATTGTATTGAAAATATAACAAGTACCTCTAGGCACTGATTAACAGATAACTACATCAGCGGTCTACAGAGTAGATCTAGCAGTGTTTATTTTTTTAGTATAAGAATCTGCACTGTTACATCTCAGCACAGTAGAATTTACTCCAGTTTAATGTCAACTGATTAACTGCCTGGATCCTATTTAGAATAACTCATCGCTAATGAACACAGCCCACAAATCTTCGATTGAAGAGGAGGCAAAATCCCCATACCTTCTTAGAGAAGAGGTTTCATGTGCATCATTATTTCATTGCAAAAGTCATGTTGTAAAATATTTGGTATTTGGAGGGGGAAGTTAGTCCAAGTTATATAAAGGGATGGACCATTGATTTCAATGCTGGAAGTGAACAAGGCTAAAATTGACTGAATGAATAGCTTATATCTCCAAGTCTCTTTCCAAGAAAACAAGAATATACTTTGGAACAGAACACTCCCGCACATTCCAAGGAATATGCTTGACACCTTGTTCAGATGATTCAAGAGTCTTCCCCCCACCCCCAACAAATTGAATTATTTGGAGAAGCATTACCTGTCACTTTTGGAAAATAGCTAAATGAGTTAGACCCATTCAGAGATCCATTTGGCATACAAAATTGGAGACATGTTATGGTCTTTTTCAAAGGGGTGCTTGCTCTTAACAAGAAATTATCTAGGCTGTTTCCTGAGTCCATCTTTATCTGATTAGGAATCTAATTGCTTTACCCGCTAACTCGGGGTAAACCGTTTGTGTGCCTGCTGAATAAATTAATGAGCGTGTGCACCCAAGAGAGCTGCAGAAGCACAGAAGCATCTGGGGAAGGGACGGATAGAAGAGCATGAAGAGTTCATAGAGGGAGGGAAAGAGAAGATGCATCGTGTAGAGAATACCACCTCTCCACTTACGTCTACTGCCCTCCCTGTCGTGGGAAAGCTCACAGTAGGCTGCTGTGGTATTAAGACATTCATGAGCCCCATTTTGCCTTTGTCATTAAAAAGAATACATTAACCTTGACCTTGAATCAAATCTTGACCTTTGCTTTGCCTGTTCAGGAAGGGAGATAAGAGACAGAGCTTTTGTCATGTTTAGGTAACGACATTCCACTTGGGGAAGTAGTCACATAACTAAAATCTAAAGTTCACCAGGTCTTTATAATGGAATAGAGGGGTTGGGGAGGAAGCAGAATTCTTTCTTTCCTTGCATAAAGCTTTGGCTTCTGCAATGTTCCTTGCTTTTCTTTCTCAACATACAGCACTACCTACCTACCAACATTGCGCTCTAAAAGATGCATCTGCTTGGGACAGACCATCATCCTGGAAGCAAGGATACCCGTGTTTCTGGGGAACCAACATCACCCCTGCCTCTGTAAAACATATCCATGTTCATGTGGCCCCTTTTGTTGACCTCTGCCAAGCCCACCTCCATTACTGGATCATTTTTCTCAGTTGCTGTTTGCTGTGGTTTATGAATATCAGAGTATACTCATTTTTTTTTTTTTTTTTGGCCGAAGTCCCAGGGGAAAAAGTTTCTGCTTTCTTTACACCTGCCAGCCCCTTACCACAGAGCCATGGAGTATCACACCCATAGACAAGGACTCACGGACAGCTCAGCCTCACTCCCCGCGGCTTTCATCTGAAAGAGCCAGCACAGTGTGGTGCATTTCAAACCTGTGCATTATATGCTCCTTGGCATGGCCCATTCATCATCTGGAAAGGAATTTAGCCACCTCTGAGCACGCAGAAGGAAAAGGCAGTGAAGGCCCGATCCTCAGGCCTTGATTACCTGGCACCCACAAGTAACTCCCACCGCGTACCCAAACCATCATGACTCATCTTGGGGAGCACCGTGGAGAATCCATTAATCCTTTACTCGTGGTTCAATATATCCTTTCTACATGAGGCCAGGTAGAAGCCCAATGTTTCTCTGAAGCGTGGTTGTAACTTTTGGTCATGCTTTGTGGATAAGTAGATTGTGTCCTACTTGACATCTTGGTTGGATGCCTTTTAACTCCCAATACTGCAGAGAAAGAGAGGAGCGTAGCTGTGCATTTTATCCGCCTCTAAACATGTTCATTACCATTTGACAGGAGGAACTTGCTGTATTTTTAAGACCCTTTTGAGAGAAACTTCCTTAATGTGCATGTCTGTCTGTCTATGATCTATCTATCTATCTAATCTACCACAAGGACAATTACTTGTACTTAGGCACATGAACTGACAGACACACTTCTGCAGGTCCGTCATAGCGCGTCTGAAGGAGAATGCCAAAGAGGATGATCAGGGGACAACGGAACTCATGAAATTTTTACTTTCACGTGTCATTTGCCATACCACCTTGACCGTGGCATTCCCTTTCTTTCTTGGGTTCTACATTTCCTTCTTACATTGATGTCTTACTCCAGCCCCAGAAACTGAAGCTCTAACTTGGGTAGAAAAGCATGGCAGTAAGTTGTATGTATTTGTCAGGGTTATCTTGTCTAGATTTCTGTCCTTTTCCATTACCTTTTATTGCTTAGACCTCCACTGAAGCACAATATCTCAAAAACCAAGAACTGATCTTTTTTAATTGAAGCACACTTAACACACAATGTTAGTTTTATGTATAGAACACAATGATTCAACTGTTCTATATGTTCTAATATGTTCACCGCAAAGGTAGCTACCATCTGTCCCCATATAACGGTATTACAGCACCATGGACTGTATTCCCTGTATTAGACCTTGAATCCCGTGACTTATTCCATAACTGGAAGCCTGAGCCTCCCACTCCCCTTCACCCATTTTGCCCATTCCCCAGCCTCTCTCCCCTCTGGCAACCACCAGTTTCTTGTTTGCATTTACGTGTCTGTTTCTGTTTTTATTGTGTGTGTTTATATATTTTGTTTTTAAATTCCACATATAAGCAAAATCAACAGTATTTATCTTTCTCTGGCTGACTTATTTCACTTAGCATTATACCCTCTAGGTCCATCCATGTCGTTGCAAAATGCAAGATCTCACTCTTTTTTATGGTTGAATTACGCACACACATATACACCACATATTCTTTATCCATTCATCTATGGATGGACATTGGCTTGCTTCCATATCTTGGCTACTGTAAATAATGCTGCAGTAAACATAGGGGTGCATATAGCTTTTTGAGTTGGTGTTTTGAGGGTTGCTTTTGGTAAATACCTAGAAGTGGTATTATTGCCTCCTATAGTATTTCTATTTTTCACTTTTTGAGGAACCTCCATACTGTTTTCCACAGTGGCTGCACCAGTTTGCATTCCCACCAACAGTGCACGAGAGTTTCCTTTTTTTCCATATCCAACACTTCTTTCTTATCTTTTTGATACTAGCCATTCTGACAGGTATAAGGTGATATATCTCCTTGTGGTTTTGATTTGCTTTTCCCTGATGATGAGTGATGTGCAGCATCTTTTCATTTGTCTGTTGGCCATCTGTACATCTTCTTTGGAAAAATGTTTATTCAGGTTCTCAGCCCATTTTTAATTGGATTATTTGTGGGTTTTTGGTATTGAGTTGTATAAGTTCTTTATATTTTTTGGATATTAACCCCTTATGGGATATATCATTTGCAAATATCTTCTTCCCTTCAGTAAGTTGCCGTTTTGTTTTGTTGATGCTTTCCTTTGTTGTGCAGAAGCTTTTTATCTTGATGAAGTCCCGATAGTTTATTTTTGTTTTTGTTTCCCTTGCCTCAGGAGACATATCTAGAAAAACATTGCAAAGGCTGATGTCAAAGAGGTGACTGCCTGTGCTGTCTTCTAGGATTTTTATGGTTTCAGGTCTCACATTTAGGTCTCGCATCCACTTTGAGTTTATTTTTATGTGTGGTGTAAGAAAGTGGTCCCATTTCATTATTCTGCATGTGGCTGTCCCAGTTATCCCAAAACCACTTGTTGAAGAGATGGGCTTTTTCCCATCGTATATGCTTGCCTCCTTTGCCGTACATTCATTGACCATATAAACATGGGTTTATTTCTGGGTTCTCTGTTCTGTTCCATTGATCTATTTCCTATTTTTGTGCCAGTACCGTACTGTTTTGATCACTGCAGGTTTGTAATACATCTTGAAATTTGGGATTTCAAGCTCTGTTCTTCTTTCTTGAGATTGCTTTCGCTATCTCAGGTCTTTCGTGGTTCTGTACATAATTTAGCCTTATTTGCTCTAGTTCTGTGAAAAATACTGTTGGTATTTTGATAGGGGTTGCATTGAATCTGTAGATTGCTTTGGATAATATGGACATTCTAGCAGTATTAATTCTTCTGATCCATGAACATGGAATATTTTTCCATTTGTTTGTTTCATCTCTAATAGTTTTATAGTTTTATAGTTTTCAGAGTACAGGTCTTTCTCTCTTTGGCTAAGTTTATTCCTAGGTATTTTAGTCTTTTTGGTGCAATTGTAAATAGATTTGTTTCTTTTTTTTAAAGATTTATTTATTTACTTATTTGAGAGAGAGACAGCACACAAGCAATTGTGTGTGGGGGTGAGCAGAAGGAGAATCCCAAGCAGACGCTATGCTAAGTGCAGAGCCCACCACAAGGCTCCATCTCATGACCCTCAGATCACAACCTGAGCCAAAACCAAGAGTTGTTTGCTTAACAGACTGTGTTACCCAGGTGCCCCTTGGATTTGTTTCTTAATTTCTCTTTCTGGTACTTCATTATTAGTATAGAAACACAATCTATTTCTGTGTATTAATTTTTTTTTTTTTAAGATTTTTATTTATTTATTTATTTGAGACAGAGAGAATGAGAGACAGAGAGCATGAGAGGGAGGAGGGTCAGAGGGAGAAGCAGACTCCCTGCCGAGCAGGGAGCCCGATGTGGGACCCGATCCCGGGACTCCAGGATCATGACCTGAGCCGAAGGCAGTCACTTAACCGACTGAGCCACCCAGGCGCCCTCTGTGTATTAATTTTTATCTTGCAACTTTACTGAATTCATTTATTATTTCTAATAGTTTTTTGTTGGAGTCATTAGGGTTACCTATGTATGTATCTTCTCATCTGCAAATAGTGACAGATTAATTTCTTCCTTACCAAATTGAAGGCTCTTTTTTCTTTCTTTCTTCCTTTCTTCCTTTCTTCCTTTCTTCCTTTCTTCCTTTCTTCCTTTCTTTCTTTCTTTCTTTCTTTCTTTCTTTCTTTCTTTCTTTCTTTTCTTTCTTCCTTTCTTTCTTTCTTCCTTTCTTTCTTCCTTCCTTTCTTTCTTCCTTTCTTTCTTTCTTCCTTTCTTTCTTCCTTCCTTCCTTCCTTCCTTCCCTCCCTCCCTCCCTCCCTCCCTCCCTCCCTCCCTCCCTCCTTCCTTCCTTCCTTCCTTTTCTTTCTTTCTTTCTTTCTTTCTTTCAGTTGCTCTGGCCAGGACGTCCCATATTATGTTGAATAAAAGTGCAAAAGCGGACATCCTTTTATGAGTAATTTGACATTAGACAAAGCCTTCAAACTATGTCTCTTTCTTTGAAAAATTAACTTCACATTGTATATGCCACTAGGTAGCACAATGAAAATTGTAAACTATACTTGTTAATTAAAGCAATTACAATTACGAATGTCAAAAATTAGCCATGAGGGTGAGGTTCTCTTTTCAATATCAATGTGAGAAATAATCGTCTTACATCAGTTTTTTTGTCATTGCTGCTTCTGACACCCCCAGGAATGATGCTTTGCCAGTGTCAGTAAATGCCACAGAATGCAAGGCAAATTTGGGAAGACAAGAGAAAGGTCCTCAAAGCCTTAATGCCACCCTATTCTTCAAGATCCGACCCAAACATCTCCCTCAATATCTCAGGGAAGCAGAGCTGATTATTTCTGCCTTTCACCATGATGGCACTTAATTCATAATTATAGATTAGTCGGGGCGCCTGGGTGGCTCAGTCGTTAAGCGTCTGCCTTCGGCTCAGGTCATGATCCCAGGGTCCTGGGATCGAGCCCCGTGTTGGGCTCCCTGCTCCGCGGGAAGCCTGCTGCTCCCTCTCCCACTCCCCCTGCTTGTGTTCCCTCTCTCGCTGTGTCTCTCTCTGTCAAATAAATAAATAAAATCTTAAAAAAAATAATTATAGATTAGGGTAGGGATCACCACACTTTTTCCAGAAAGGCCCACTTGGTATAGATTTTCAACTTTGCAAGCCTTGGTGCCTCTGTCTCAAACATTTGACTCTGGTACTCTAGCAGAAAAAGCAGCCACAGACAATATATAGGTGAATCACTATTATTGTATTCCAATTAAACTTGATTCACAGACGTTTGTGTTTCCTATAGTTTTTAATAGACTGCATCTTGAAGTTGAACAAAAGGTATAGAAATGTCCCTATGCCCCCTGCCCCCACACATGCACAGCCTCCCTTATCAATACTTTCCCCTCAAAAAAATCCCCTGCCAGAGGGTACATTTGTTGAAAGCAATGAAGTTATATTGACATATCACATCACCCACCGTCCATAGTTCACAAAAGAATTCAGTTGGTGTTGCTTTGTGGTTTGTACAAATGTATAATGACAAGAATGTATTATAGTATGATACAGAGGATTTTCAGTGCCTTAAAAATCCTCTGTGTTCTGCCGAGTCATCTCTCTCCCCTTCAACCCCTGGCAACCACGGATCTTTTTACTGTCTCCACAGTTTTGCCTCTTCCAGAATGACACAGAGTTGGAATCAAAGAAGATGTGCCTTTCTCTCAGATTGGCTTCTTTCACTTAATAATAGGCATTTAAGGATACCCCCTTTTTTTTTTTGGCTTTAAATTTAATTTTTTTTTTTTTTTTTTTTTTTTTTTTTTTAGTGCTGAACGATATTTCATTGTCTGGATGGACTAGTTTATCCATTCACCTGCTGAAGGGCATCTTGGTTGCCTCCAAGTTTTGTCAGTTATGAATGAGGCTGCTGTACCCATTCATGTGCAGGTTTTTCTGTGGACATAACTTATTGACTGATATGGGTGAATACCAATGATGATACTGCTGGGACTATATAATAACAGTAGAGTTTCATATAATTTTCACATGTCACAAAATGCTATTGTTCTTTTTAGTTTTCCAACTATTAAAAATATTTTTAAGATTATTCACAGGCCATGCACAAACTACGTAGCTGGCTGAATATAGCCTGTGGGCTCTAGTTTGTAGATCCTTGGTCTGGACCATGCTCTTGTCTCAATACGTAAGTGTGTTTTTTTTTCTCCTCAAAGTCTTTAAGCCTCTTTTGGGTAGGAAGGGTTAACTCACATTCATGTTCAGATCCTGAGCACTTATTATAGTGCCAGGTGTAATTATTAGTAGAAAGAATAAAATCTGGAATAAAAATGTGCATTCCCATCAGTGATAACTACCCCCCAAAATGACCTAGAATAACCATAAACCAAATGCATTGACAACGCAATGTAAATAGTTCAAAGGGATATTAAATATTGAATTTTAGACCCCTTATAGTGATAAGTAAATTTCCTGAAACGTGTCTCAATGATGCATTAAAAATAGTGGCACATCAAAAGATTCGGCAACGATTGCCAAGCTGATGCCGTCTAGTCAACTCAAAGCGAGGTGGGCCTTCCTGTCCTACTTTGCCTTCTGTGTCACAGACTTGTTTGTGGAAATGCATATTAGTTTAGAAAGAAGCACTTTAGGTTCAGAGGCCTGATGCAAATTAATTAATTAATTCAGCCTACAGCAAAACATCTGTATCAAAGGACTGCAGTAGTGCCAGTGCCATCGATGTTTAAAACATGAGTTTCCATTTCATTTTATTTTTAGAGCATCGCTTTCAAGAATGTATTCAATGCCCTTATCCTCCATGCTGATCTGCAGGTTGGCTTCAGGATCTTGGAATTTAAGGGCCTGAGCCAAGTGAGGGGTCATGGTCTTCTGACTCCTTCACAAGATGTCAGGAAGACCCCCGAGAAGCTTCGTCCAGGGACGTGTGGTGATCAAATGAAGACTTATCCAGCCCTGTGTGTCCCCGATCTTTCCAACACCCCAACTTTGCCATCAGCTGCCCTTGACTTTACACATTCAGACTTGAGCTACCTGTCCTCCCCATCCATTGTCTCCTTCCTCATTTTCCACTTTACACGGTACTTAAAACACTCATCAACACTCTGACTCAGTCTTGTCACCCTTTCTGATCTTTGTTCCTGTTCTGATAACTGGCTTTTGGCTGAAGACCCCACCCCCACCTATGCTCCAAGCCTGCAGACCATTATCTTTACCCAAGCCCTGTCTGCTTCTTTGATAACCCAGCCCCATAAAGACAGGGGTCTTGCCTTGATCTTCCCATTTCATGACAACTGAGTTTGTTTCTTGGACATGGCCCATTGCATATGGCACTGCTGATTCCCAGCATACTTTGCATACATTGGCTATCCTCTTGAGTTTGTGAAGGGGAGCCACTGCAGGGTCCTCAAGCCCACACTCCTCCTGTCTTCCAGCAGCTGGGATCTTGGCAGCCTGTGGATACTGATGAACCCTTCTCTGCTCCAGGCCTGTTATTTCCTTTCTGCCAGCCAACTGGGTCTGCACTTGCCTGGCCCTCCATTGTGGGGAGGGTCTAACTCCATGTCATAACTCTCACTACATTCCTTGGGCAACAGCCTAGACCTAGACCTTCCAGTCCCAAGGTTTGAGGATATTTACCTGTGATAAAGTGGGGCCTGGGTTTTTGGATTTAGGGTGCATGTTTAAACCATCCATGTTTTATGAAAACATTATCTCAGTTGGTGATGACTAGGTATAGTGTGTTGATTGTGTCCTTCAGATACTCAGGTCTTAACCTCCGGCACCTGTGAATATGTCCTTTTTTGGAAGTAGGGTCTTTGCAGATATAATTAAGATGAAATCATACTGGGTCAGGGTGGGTCCTTAGTCTAATGACTGGTGGCTTCACAGGACAAATTAGAAGGAGATTTGGATACAGAAAACATCATGTGAAGACCGAAACAGAGGCTGGAATGATGCATCTGTTGATAAAGAGCTTCAAAGATTGGCAGCAACCACCAGGAGCTGGGCTGGAGGCCTGGAACAGATTCTCCCTCACAGAGCTCAGAAGGAACCAACCCTGCCCACACCTTGATTTTGTGGGCATTTATGACAGCTCCCAGAAATGAATACACTTGTGCAAAGGACCGTGGTTCACAGACATGACATGAGGTAACTCTGGAGACAGAAGAGTCCTGTCATTCCCTCGCAGTCCGTTCAGTTGGAAAGAGCTCACTTCTGTGATGCCAAGCAATGTGGTTGAAGCCTCAGCTTTCTCCTTTTCACCAAACCTATGATTTTTTTTTTTTTTTTTTTTTTAACGAATGGGGAAACGACTTGCATCTTTGCCTAAGGAATTATCACCCAGACTAATGGCTTTCAATAGTATCTCTCTACGCTGACATCTAAATCTTTGTCTCTAGTACATGCCTCTCACCAAGCTGCAGACACACGTACCCACCTGCCTTCTAGGAGCCGATATTTATAAGCCCTGACCACGTGCAATGATTTTTATGATTTAAGTGGTTCACCTCCACCTGGGGAGGAATATCGTCTTTCACGTCCACTTGCCAGGTAAAGAACTAAGGGCATAGAATAGTTAGGTTCTTGCCCAAGCTCCTACAGCAGTGAGAGAAACTTCAAGAAATACGTTTGATGAGAAGGGGACAACACACGTGGTCTGTAGATCTGCACCATAAACATGCAGTGTGGTATTAGCCAGTGGTGGCTAACCAGCAGGGTCGTGTCATGGCTTCAGCATTTGGGCGCGTGACTCAGCCACCCTCTATGGCCACAGGCCACCTCTCTCTGAATTTTTGCACTTCTAAAAAGGAAGTACCTTATCTACCCCATAATGTTGTAGGGGAAGATGAACCATCTGGCAAGTATCAAAAGCATAATGAGCGTTATCACGGTTGTTAATATCACTATCATCATTGGGGGGATAGTAATACAAATCATAATTACACTTACCATGGAGTGGCTTTTTTAGTGCGGTGCCTACAATGAGCGTGCATCATCTGTGGGAGACAAAAGCACTCCAGGATTTAGTCTTGATCCAGAATGATAATCACAGAGCTTGGATTTAGACTACAAGGAAGGTAAACACAGCCGTGCCTGTTTGTTTACTTATTGTCTATGGCTGTTTCCACAGGGTAGCAGCAGACTGGAATAGTCACAACAGAATCGGATGGCCCATTAAGCCTAAAATATTTATAGTCTGATGCTTTACAGGGAATGTCTGTCAGCCCCTCCTACAGATTATCAGAGGTACTGAGCATGATGTCTGCCGACCCCTACTGCAGATTACCATATGTTCTGAGCACACAACCTTGGTGCTTTATATACATTGTCTTTAGATGCCCAACTACCTGCTTGACAGGGTCCGTGTTTGTCATTGTTGCTGGGTGCTCAGAATAGTTCAATGTTTGCTTAACACCAGATAACAGCCAAGTGGTGTGTTAGGATTGGAGGTTCTGGAATTCTAATTTTGAAGCTCTATTCCACACCCCTGAAAACAGGGGAACAAGTTCCTGGGGCTTGAGCAAGTAGAATCAGGGATCCCCTAGCACTGGATTCATTTCAGGGAGAACTTGGGAGAACTGGAAGTTGGTAAGATGCTTCGGAGCTATAGTCCTCTAACAAATGGAGACATGGCAGAATACCAAGGAAACAGGACTTCCCATGTAAATGGAACAGAGGATCCTTCTACACCACGTAGTTCTGTAAACGTAGCCTAAGCGCTCCCCAAGAAATAGTTACAGGCCTATCCGCATATCGACTGCTCGCCTGAATGTGCCTGTACATTTGAAAAGTACCCATGCTTTATAAATACCAACAACACATTAACCAAACATCTAGGTACATAGATATGTATGGGGCCATGAACTGCCACCGCCACACAGACTCATGGGAACAGACTCTCCTCCAGAGAGCTGACCCTCTGTTTCTGTTCAAGGAATGCTAATTTCTGGATGTTCATGGCAAATCCTTATCATGGCAAATTATCCCTGGGAGTTACACAAAAATGTCATTTGTTTCAAAGAGCTGTCCAACTTTAAAAATTGTTCTAAGACCTCTGTTAGGTAGGTAAATTCAAACAAAATGTATTTAAGCCTTTATTGTTGTTCACAAATAAATGAAAATAAAGAACATTCATGGCAGTTTGCATTTTTTTGCCACCTGGTAAATAAATAAAAGCCCAAGGCTTACTAATAATGAACTCTGAATGAAAGTTTTTATCGGAAGTAGTCACCGTGTCTGTATCAGCAGGTAATATTTAGCTTCCAACACTGACTTGAACTTTGTTTTAAAGACCAGTTCTGAACACAATCAACTAGAAACAAAGAGTCTTGGAGTCTACTGGGTGTAATCCATCACGAACAATGAAAGAGCCAGCATTACGTTTCTGGAAATCTGTCAGGACATCGAACCACACGCACGAGGCAGACAGATATATCTTCTGGCAATTACATTTCCTTTTTGGTTGACATCCTCAGTATAAATGGTGGTCTTCATTTCTTTAGTCCTGTATTTAGTACATAATGACTCCTTTATAGAAATTAATCATCATACGTTTTGCCAAAATAAGAGATCACCATCCAGATTGTAATACCTTTAATCAGCTTACATAGTCTTGAGGGAATCACATCATGAAAAAATCATAATATTACTGTCTAGACTAGTGCTGTCCAACACAACTTTCTATGCTGATGGAAATCATCTTTATCTCTGCCACCTGGTATCAAAGCCGCTAAAAATAAGTGTCTATGGAGCTCTTGAAAGGTGGCCGGTATGTTGGAAGAACTGAATTTTACAGGTTTTTTAAATTGAAGTGTAGTTGAAACACAGTATTTCATAGTTTCAGGCGTACAGCATAGTGATTCGACAAGTCTATATACGTTACGCTATGCTCACCACACCTGTAGCTACCATCTGTCACCTGTCTTTACATGCTATTACAATACCATAGACTATATTCCCTAGGATGTGCCTTTTATCCCTGTGACTTACTCCATAACTGGAAGCCTGTGCCTCCCACTCCCCTTCTCCCCTTTTATCCATCTCTCCCCATCCCCCACCCCTCTGGCAACCATCAGTTTGTCCTCCGTATATAAGGGCCTGCGTCTGCTTTTTGGGGATCATTTCTTTTGCTTTTTTAGATTCCACATATAAGCAAAATCATATGGTATTTGTCTTTCTCTGACTTACTTCACTTAGCATTATACCCTCTTGATCCATTCCTGTTGTCATAAATGGCAAGATTTCATTCTTTTTTATGACAAATATTCTTTTTTTTAAAAGATTTTATTTATTTGACAGAGAGAGAGAGAGAGAGAGAGCAGGAACACAAGCAGGGGGAGAGGGAGAGGGAGCAGCAGGCTTCCCGCGGAGCAGGGAGCCCGACGCGGGGCTTGATCCCAGGACCCTGGGACCATGACCTGAGCCGAAGGCAGATGCTTAACCAACTGAGCCACCTAGGCTCCCGTATGACAAATATTCTATTGTATATATACATACACCACTTTCTCTTTATCCATTCATCTATCTTTGGACGTTTAGGTTACTCCGTATCTTGGCTATTGTAGATAATGCTGCAATAAATATAGGGGTGCATATATCTTTTTGAATTAGTGGTTTTATCTTCTCTGGGTAAATACTCAGTAGTGGATTTACTAGATCATGTGGTGTATCTATCTTTAATTTTTTGAGGAACCTCCATACTGTTTTCTACAGTGGCTGCACCAGCTTGCATTCCCACCAACAGTGCATGAGGGTTCCTTTCTCTCCACATCTTCACCAATACTTGTTATTTCTTATCTTTTTGATACTCACCATTCTGACAGGTGTAAGGTGATATATTTCCTTGTGGTTTGATTTGCATTTCCCTGATGACAAGTGATGTTGAGCCTCTTTTAATGTGTCTGGCCATCTGTATGTCTTTGGAGAAATGTCTGTTCAGGTCCTCTGCCCATTTTTAATTGGATAATTTGTGGGGTTTTTGGTATTGAGTTGTATAAAGTTCTTTATATAGTTTGGATACTAACCCCTTATGGGATATATCATTTGCAAATATCTTCTCCCATTCTGTATGTTGCCTTTTAGTTTTGTTGAAGCTCTTTATTTTTATGAAGTCCCAATAGTTTATTTTTGCTTTTGTTTCCCTTGCCTCAGGAGACATGTCTACAAAAATGTTGTTAAGGCCAATGTCAAAGCAATTGCTACCTATGTTTTTTCTAGGATTTTTATGGTTTCAGGTCTCACATTTAGGTTTTTTATCCATTTTGAGTTTATTTTTGTGTATGGTGTAAGAAAGTGGTCCAGTTTCATTCTTTTGCATATGGCTGTCCAGTTTTCCCAACACCATTTGCTGAAGAGACTGTCTTTCCCCTGTTGTGTATTCTTGCCTCATTTGTCAGACACTAATTGACCATATAATCGTGGGTTTATTTCTGGGCTCTCTATTCTGTTCTGTTGATTTATGTGTCTATTTTTGTGCCAGTACCATACTGTTTGGATGACTACAGCTTTATAGTATGTCTTGAAACGTGGGATTGTGACACCTCCATTTTTGTTCTTCTTTCTCAAAGCTGCTTTGGCTATTTGGGCCCTTTGAGATCCTTATAAATGTTAGGATTATTTGTTTGTTCTGGTTCTGTGGAAAATGCTGTTAATATTCTGATAGGGATTGCATTGAATCTATTAACTGCTTTGTGTAGTATGGTCATTTTAATGATCTTGATTCTTCTAATCCATGAGCATGGAATATTTTTCCATTTGTTTATATTATCTTTGTATTCTTTCATCATTGTTTCATAATTGTAGCCAATCCCAATTTTAGCTTAAATTGGCACGTGTAGCTAGTGATGCTGTACTGGAAATTCAGATCTCTTTACCAGATGGTATTAATCTGAATAATTAAGTAAAACTTAGAGTATTTAAAACTAATAATAGTACTAAAAATACAGAGTGATTTTTATGTATGCCAAGATATATGAGGTCAGTGATGGTTACATTTTGAGCCATAGCTAAATTTGCACGTTAGCCCACATGAATATAGGAGCTCCCTCCCATTGTGAGGTTCTAGATGCAAGATTATCTCATGTGTCATGAGGGTGTCCATGAAAACTTTTATCATTGCTTTATAACAATGTGAAGGAGGAATTCTTGGGTTTTTACCTCTTTCTATAAATCTAATCACTTGCTGGTTTTCAAGGTTTCCGCTCTGGTAGGCTGAATAATGCACCCCACCCCTGCCAATGTCCATGTCTTAATCTATGGACCTTTGGATATGTTATTTTATATGACCCTTATGAGCTAAATTGCTCTTCCTCCATTTATATGTTGAAGTCCTTACTCCTACTATCTCAGAACATGACTATATTTGGAGGTGGGGCCTTTAAAGAGGGGATTAAGGTAAAATGAGGTCATTATGGTGGGCACTCATCCCATAGGACTGATGATAAGAGTAGTTGAGGACATAGGCACACACAGAGGGATGACCATGTGAGGACATGGGGAGAAGACGGAGTGTACACACCAAGGAAAGGGGCCTCAGGAGAAACCAGCCCTGCCCATGCCTGGATCTCAGACTTCCAGCCTCTAGAACAGAGAGTGAATAAACTTCTCTTGTTTAAGCCCCCCAGTTTGTCATACTTTCTTATGGTAACTCTCTCTAATGCATTGGTAAAGGGTCTTTCTGGATGAAGTTTAACCTATGGACCTTGAGATGGAGAGATTATCCCAGATGATGTGAGTGGGCTCAATCTAATAAGAACCATTCCTGGTTGTGTTCAGAGAAACACGGCAAAAGAAGAGGCAGGGGAGATTCAAAGCATGAGAAGGACTGAGTCAGCTGGGACTGGCTTTGGAGATGGAGGAAGTGGGTTATGAGCCAAGGAGTGTGGGGCATCTCCAGAGTCAGAGAACAACTTGCAGCCAACAGCCAGCAAGAAAAGGAGAAGCTCAGTTCTACACAAGGACACGTATTTTGCCAAGAGCCTGGCTGAGCTTGCAAATGAATTTCCCTGCAGAACCTCCAGATAGGAGGCCATTTGAGCTAACACCTTGATTTCAGCCTTATCTGTGAAATGCAAACTGAGATTTGCATTGAGCCACTAAGTGTGGTGGTAATTTGTCACAGGATCCATAGAAAATCAACACACACCTATATAATCATTATCATTCAATATTAATAATACCTGGTATTCACAGTTTATGGAGCCCTTTAATTAGCGAACTCTTGAGGGAAGAAATCATTGTTGTTTTCTGAAATCATTGAAATCATTGTGCTGAAATCATTGATGTTTCCTCCAGGAAACCCATCCATAAACAGAAAGGTGACCAAAGGCCAACATACTTAAAATGGTTTTTTGCAACTGCAAGCACCTCTTCTGGGTAAAATACTACTTATGTCAAGGACCCGATTTAAAACCACCTAGGGTAACTACAGAGAGAGTTTCCATGTTTCTTGGAGGAAACCCATCTATAAACAGAAAGGTGACCAAAGGGCAACATACAGAGTAGATACAAAGGTACTTAAAATGCTTTTGTGCAGCTGTAAGCACCTCTTCTGGGTAAAATACTACTTTTGTCAAGGACCCGACTTAAAACCACCTAGGGTAACTACAGAGAGAGTTTCCAAAACCTGATTTACCCACACAGCCTTCATGGTGGAGTGTGTTATAAATCCCCTCAAGGTGTAAGACTCCAGTGGCCACATTCCTGTTCTCAGCATTGTCAGTATAAGTCATTGGATTACTTACAGCAAATTAGCTGCAACTCTGCAGACCAAAGGTTGATATTTATTCCCCCCCCCTGGGGTCGACTTGTGGCTTTCTTGGGCATCCGTCTTCCACTTGCTTGGGCTTAGCACACTAACATACCATGAATATTTAAATTTAATTGTATTTTTTCTGTTATTGTTACCAACCAAATCATTTTTCCCTAAAGAAATGCATTAGGCTTGGGCACCTGGGTGGCTCAGATGGTTAAGCGTCTGCCTTCGGCTCAGGTCATGATCCCAGGGTCCTGGGATCGAGTCCCACATCGGGCTCCCGGCTCAGCAGGGAGCCTGCTTCTCCCTCTGACCCTCTCCCCTCTCATGCTGTTTCTCTCTCGCTCACTCTCTAAAAAATAAATAAAATCTTTAAAAAAAAAAAAAAAAGAAATGCATTAGGCTTTGGTTCACTATGAAACTGCTAAAGGTACAACATAATGATTATATGAACTCTTCATGACCAACGTTCAACAGCACGATTTATTACCCACCTGCTACTTAATTTATTGTAGTAATACTTCATTCTACCAATATTGATTTAGTGCCTACCACATCTCAGGAACCTTTCAAAAGGCTGTGTGGAAATAATGGGAATAGACTTCCAGTGTAGTAGGGGACGTAGGCATGCACAAAGGGGTGATGCCTGCTCCATGGAAAACAAGTGGACAGCCCCCAGTAGGGAGATGTCACAGAGAATGAGGAAAATCTGCCCAGGGAAGACCAGCAAAGATGTCCTGTCTTTGAAAAAATGGATGCGTACGTGGTCTTCATGAGTGAGTTGGAGATCCCCAGGAACATCCCAGGAGGAAGAACAGCTGAGGTGGAGAAAAGAGCAAAGGAAAATACTGGGAGATATACAAGAACCTATAGCACTGCTTGAGGTTTGATACGGCTAAAGCAGAGTTCGACAGTGGGGAAATGTAGCCACTTTCTGTATTTTTCCATCTGGCTCACAAGAGAGGACCGTGGCTCTGCACTTCTTCCTCCTAATCTGAAGATCACACAGCTTAGCTCCAATCATTGACTTACCTCATCTCATTGGTTCTGGCTTGTGGCACCATACCACTGATGGTTTGATTCTGGCTTTAGTGAGTCCCAGACATGTTTCATGTTACCCATCTCTGCAACTTTCCAAAAATGTCTCTTCAAGGATCCTGTCCCCTGTTTGTTCAGTTAAATGTGAATCTAGGTTCTGCTGCAAAGGGACCTTACAGATGGAGTTAAGGTCTTATCAGCTGACCTTAAAATAGAATGTTCTGGACTATGCAGGTGAGCACAATATAATCGTATGAGCCCTTAGAAGTGGAAGAAGCACTCAGGGAGACGTGTGGGAGAGGGAGACAGAGGAAGGATGAGGTTCATCAAAGCAGGAGGAAGACTTGACCCTTCATTGGTGGCATCAGGGGGCCCAAAGGCCAAGGAATAGGAGGGACAGATTCCAGAAGCTGACAAACTTGCAAGGAAACAGGGACCTTAGCCCTATAACCCTATTCTTCCAACCACAGGAATGTGTCTGCAAATGAATTCTTTTCATGAGCTTCCAGATGAGAACACAGCCCTCTCTACACATTTATCTTATTCTTGTGTGACTCTAAGGGGAACACCAGCTGAGCCACGCAGTGCCAGGAAATCTCATCTACAGAAACCGCAAGCTAATAAATGGGTGTCATGTTAAGACACTAACTTTGTATTAATTTGTTATGGAGTCATAGAAAAGGAATTCCCCATGTCTTGGAGATCCCTGGTGACATTGAATGGAAGTGGTTTCACATCTCAACACAGCACTGGGGAAATAAATGCCCTGAAGATCCAGCCTTTTGACACTCGACCTCCTTTTTTAACATGAGGAATTTCGGAGGAGTTACAGCTCCCTGAACGTGATACCAGACTCATGCCTAAACTTGCCTTGTCCTTCCATTGCAACAACACCAAAAGGACATGAGCATTTCCACTTATTCAGCTCTGGGACAGCTCTGGGATTACCACCATCACGTTGACAGGTGCAGACCGAGCGCATACTCTGTGTGGGATTAAAAAGGGGTGCAAATAGTAGAAGCAAACCATCTCTGGATCTTTGTATGGATCTTGCACACATAACAGGATATAAACTTGCCTTTCCAGAAGGTCACTTCAAAAGACAACTAAGTATAAAACAGCACATAGCAAACATGTCTCATGGGTGTGCTGCCCATACAGGGCTGGAGTTGTCTATCGAGGGAGACTGTGGAATGATGATTTAGGTGGGGTTTCAAATCCCCATCAGGACTGGAAACAACACCACCAGCAGGAAAAATAGCATGGAACTGGGGGGGGAAAGTTCAAGAAAAATTAAGGTATTGTGAGCAGGCCAGTGGGGCTCAGAGGGCTAGAAATATAACGAGGACAAGACTAGGGAAGTCTGTGGAGTTAAAGAATGAGAAACTGAAGAAGGACTTTCAGGGAACAAGTGATTCAATGAAATACATACTTCCCAAGAATTCCTTTATGTGGCTGTGGAACATAAGATGGCATGTACCGGGCGTAATTGAAGGCACAAGACAATTTAGGAGTCATGCATTCCCTTCAGGTTTGACTCTGTAGTGGCTTTATTTCAAGGTGTCTGCATGGAAGAGGCAAGATTCAGAGAGTCTGCAAAACCCTGACCAACAAGAAAAATGACACGTAAATGTCGTGGGTGTACGGAGAGATTGAGGGGGTGGGTAATTCATGGTGGTCAAATT
Organism: Neomonachus schauinslandi; assembly: GCF_002201575.2. NCBI lineage: Eukaryota > Metazoa > Chordata > Mammalia > Carnivora > Phocidae > Neomonachus > Neomonachus schauinslandi. The sequence goes on from NC_058419.1 coordinate 122,758,003, forward strand.
AAGCATGGCCGGTTGGTTCCTTTTAATTTTGTGTGACTCAATCCAATTTTCTAAAGCAAAATCCTACAGCTAAAATGAAGGAGGGTACAATTACTGATAGCAAAAAATTGTGTTTTATGAGATTGTCTCTTATGTTTCATGGTCAAGGGGTACATTTGTAAGAGACGAAATTAAATATATGTACATATATGTGTAATATATATACACATATGTCCACATAAATATCTAGATATAATACATGTGCATAGATATATTTCATCTCTCAGCAATGCACCATTTGGCCATACGATATATAGAGAACTGGACTTTTAAAATCAGGTCAGCCCACAAGAAGACACTCGTTTTAAAGACAAGGAAACTGGAATTGAGTTACTCAAAACTTAAATGGTAAATGAGCCCATTAGAACATTGTCCTTTGAACTCATTCCGAGGGACTCTTGTCTTATTAAGGTATTTCATGTGTCCTGAAAGCATTTGATTCAAATTTGTGAAAACGAATATTGAAATTAGATTGCACCTGTTACCCATTATTCAAACTTCTAATTTCCACATTTGTCAAAAAAAATCACTTTTCATTGACTGATCTTATGAAGCCACATTATAAAATTTAAGCTAAAAAAAAAAAAGTGCATTCACAAAAATAACCCGTTCACTCTTTTATATTTTGAGCACATGCAAATGGGTTCATTTGGCAGCATGTGAAGAATCCAGGAAGACACACACCATCCAAGGTACATGGCTTTCCCAGGGCAGTAATGCTCCCGCTTCTTGTGTAGAGTCATTCAAGACAATAAACTGGAATGTTCAGCTCTGCTTGGGATAGTAGTTACAGCATGGATTGCCCCAAGTCCCCGCAGAGCACTGGGCATTATGTCATGCCATAAACATCTTTTATAAGCCTTGCAGGTGTTTGTCTTGCAGGTGTTAGCACACCAAGTCAAGTGACTGCAAAAAATAAATAAAAATTGGGGACTGAGGAACGTCACCAATTTCTGCTTGCCATGATCCACTGTTACCGTCTCAAAGCCTGCTTTCAACTGTTTTGGTTTTGGTATCAGCTTCATTGCCATAAAATTCACAAAACATACATTCCACCCATCCAAAGTGTACAATTGAATGGTTTCTAGAATATATGCAGTCTTGTGTAACCACCATCACAACCAGTTATACAACATTCTCATCACCCCCCAAAACACCCTCTGCCTCCCTCAATCTCCCTGATGAACCCCCCCAACCCTACGCAACTACTAATCTACTTTCTGTGTCTATATGGATTTGCCTGTTCTGTACATTTCATATAAATGGAATCATACAGTACTGTCATGTGACTGACTGCTTTCACTTAGAATAATGTTTTCAACAAGTGTTGCTGAGGATGAGGAGAGAAAGGATCCCTCTTGCACTGTTGGTGGGCATGCAAACTGGAGCCACCCTGGAAAAGAGTATGGAGGCTCCTCAAAAAGTTAAAACTACAACTACCATATATTCCAATAATTCCACTACTGGGTATTACTCAAGGAATATAATAACCATGAACCCAAAAGATATATGCACCCCATATTTATTGCAGTATTATTTACAATAGCCAAATCATGGAAGCAGCCTAAGTGTCCATCGAAAGATGAATGGATAAAGAAGATATTACTCAACCATAAAGAGAATGAAATCTGGCCATTTGCAACAATATGGGTGCATCTAGAGGATACAATGCTAAGTAGGATAAGTCAGTCAGAGAAAGATAAATACCATATCATTTTACTTATATGTGCAGTTAAAGAAACAAAACAAAGAAAAGACAAACAAAAAAACCCCAGACTCTTAACCCTAGAGAGTTAATGGTTACCAGAGGGGAGGTGGGTGGGGATGAGTGAAATAGGTAAAGGGAATTAAGAGTACACTTATCATGATGAGCACTGAGTCATGTACAGAATTGTTGAATCACTGTATTATATACCTGAAACTAATACAACACTGTACATTAATTGTACTGGAATTAAAAGAATATTTCCAAAGTCTACCCATGTTGTAGGATGTATCAGTCCTTCATTCCTTTTTATGGCCGGATACCATTCCGTTGTATGGATACACCATATTATTTATTCATTTGTCCATTGATGGACATCCAGCTTCAGCAGTGTGTTTTGCACTGAGTAGAAATTTGTCCCTGCTGACACAGATCAGCCGTGCCTGGTTGTCATGGCATGGTTCCCCATCAGTCCTCAGAAAAACCCAGAGGGATTTGGCGGTGGATGATGTGAAAGCTACAGTGAATTCTAGGTCAGCTTCCCATTTATGAGCTCTTCATCCCGGTCCATGTGCTCTCACTAAATGAAGGCAACTGCACAGCCATGGGAGGATGGGAGTTCTTTGGACGTAGGTCCTTAAAACAGAATCAGACCTTGAGCACAGAACTTGGCGAGTGTTGCCGGCAGGAGACTGGGGGATGGAAAACAGGACAGAAGGGGAAAGCTAATAAAATAGGCAATGATTTTTGAAAACAACATCAACTGGAGGTTGGAAACAATGTGGCTAAGCTTCTCACATTTATTCCAATCAAGAAAATAAGAATTAATTCGTAAGGTTCCCGTGACTCAAGACTAGAGGTATTCTTGGTGGTTATGGGAAAAAAATGCCCTTAGAAAAACCACTCACAAATGAATATGAAAATTGTATTATCACCCTATCCTTCAGAGTCCTTAGCTGTATAGCCTGCCAATTCCCCCAAATAGTTGCCATGGACGAATGTTCTGTTGAAAATCCCATCCTCTGCCCAAACCCATCCACTGAAAATTGCATTTTTATTCCACCTATAGTGAATCCGTATTTGCTCTTGAGCAATTTCACTCCACTCCACTTCATGAATATCCCACTTCTTAGCAACTTCTAGAAAATCACTTGAAGCTTTTATCGCTTGTGAACATAAGTGTGTTTGTACATACAAATGGAACTCTACACAGATGCATGATGGATCACTTAAAGCAACTCTCTTAAAATAATGGACCAAACTTATGGATCCAAGTGCTATTTGTCAAGGTGCTCTCTACCATTTTTGAAATTCCTTTGGTATAAATTGTTTTAGAAAGACAACATTTCCCATACCCCCCCCAAAAAAAAAAAAAAAAATCCGTTGTTTTTTTTTTTTTGCTTTAAAAGTCTCTTGATTTTCACGAAGGCAATATGTTCCAGTTTGCTAAAATTGGTTATACTTATCAATTGCATTACACTTATGAGCCCCATTATTAATCTTGAGCTTTACCAACTGAACACACTTTTATGTGCATTATTGTGTTGACTCACTAACAGGCATAGAGGGAAACTGAGGCACAAAGCTACTTGCCTAATGTCACATGATGAGTCTTTAACTTGGGCCAGAACTCACAGGCTTTATCTTCCAAATCTCCTCCCATTCTCTCCCTGCTCTGTCATGCTGCCATTTTGGTTACCCACCATATTCACCATAGTCAGCTCTGAGTGAATTTGGCTATTTCCCAGAGACTTAAAAAAAAAGTCATCATCAATGAAGACAGAAAAATAATGAGTTGCTACCTCTGAAAACAATAGCGCTTATATAAAAATATATAGGCCACATGGTGTAAGGGAACTACAATTAGCTGGACAGAGAAGGGCGCCCACAGGAGGGTGCCCACAGGAAGTGCTAACTAACTTCTATTTATGCTCTCCATGGGCATCAGAATTGCATTTCACTCCCCCTCATGCTTTTATTTTGAAAATGTCAAAACTACAGCAATGTTGTAATGGTAATACAATGAACACTTATATACCCTTCATTGAGAGTCGCTATTAATATTTACCCTTTTTTCTCACATTTGTTCTCTCTCTACTCTTTTGGATTATGCATGCTCTCAAACATATATATACAAATACGTAAATACATAGGCAAGTATATAATGCATATATATGAATACATATGAAATACATAAACATTGTGTATATATACATATACACACATCCTTCTGAATCCATTGGAAGTAACTACATTTTACTGATAAATACTTTAGTGTGCATCTCCTAAGAACAAAGACATCCTCCCACATATCCATAATACATCTCAGGTATTTAAGATCGATAAAATAACATCCAGTGTTCCATCCCATATTAAAATTGTCCAATTGTCACAAGATTTCATATTTGTATTATATATAATGAGATTACATCTATACTGCAATTATGTACATAAAGACTGTACATCTATCTAATCGGACTCTAGTTAATAATCATGCTTGGCATTTGCTTGTAATGCCTTTTCGCCCTCTATAAATCTAAAATTGCCCCTCTGCCGTTTTGGTTCATTTCCAAAAAATTGACATTTTTGAAGAGTCCATCCTGCTTGTTTCATAGACTACTCTTCAATTTGGATTTGTCTAATTGCTTCCTTCTCGTGATTAGATTCAGGTTAAGCTTTTTGGCAAGGATATTGCTTATGTGATTTTGAGCAAATCCTATCAGGAGCCCGATAATGTCATTTCCTGCGTTTGTTCCAAGATCATACCTTTGATCTAAGATATGTATCGACTCAAACAGGGTAAGAGGGGCTGAGGAAACATTAGTCTCATCACAATTGCTTGTCTTACCATTCCGTCTTTCAAAGAAAAGAAAAGAGACATACTGGAATATTTTAATTAAGAAACACATTGACGTGGTTTAGGTTAATAGCTCACTGACTCTGGAACAAGTTCCGACATTTTCTAATCGAGATCTACAAAATATTAGAGCATTAGCTTAGCTGTGACAGGAAGATCCACTCAATGTGTGTGCACTCAGTATTAGAAATCCCAAGTTCTCTACGTGACTCTAATTGCCCCAAATTGCTGCAATCTTCTGTAATACCTCCATGGCACTTAATCTCATCTCTAATCCTCATACAAGGCAAAATGGGAATTTTCTTATGGCCCAGCTGGAAATTAGGCAGGTTTCTGTGAAGGTTGCTGACTTCACTTTACCTTCTGGGGTAGTCAGAAGGAGTTAATCATAAATAAATGAGCATCAAGTGCCTGGCCTAGTCCATCCCTGAAAATTGCATTCAGTGCATACTCATCCTTTCAAACATCCTTGAGCATTTGTTCAGGGACATTTTAAAATCTGTAGCAATCACAGAGAGTGTGCATGTTATGATAAAAAGCATCAAGGTGAGAAAGAGAAAGGGACCATTGTTGGTTTTCATAATCAAGGAGTAAAGTTGAGAGCCTATCATTCTCATGTGAACAATGATGTATTAATACATTTAGCAGTGTGCCCATATGTCTGCCAAAACCTTGAATGTTGGACAAGCAAAATCTGGGGATTCATTCACAGTATTCACATCACAAAGAAAGACATCAGAAAACTTAACTATTAAGCAGGTAAATACAGTCTGTGTGTGTGTGTGTGTGTGTGCGTGCACACACCGAACATCTATATTGTAGCTTTATTACTAAAGCATATATGTAAAATATAAATAATTGCCAGGATACCTTGTGTAACCCTCTGTTTCCATTTTTGGAAAAAAGAAACAAAGAAATGTGTAGACTTGCGCATAATTCCATTGTGTCTAGACTTGCCCATAAATACACACTAAAAATGCAGAGATTCCTGCAAGTTGAAACTTACAAAAATTTGTGTAATAGGATATATTCCTCCTAAATACCGATCATCATGCATTTATTTTCACAACCAATTTTGACTCAGAGATCAGTGGGCATTCATTTAAGTGACACATTAAAATATCCTCTGGACTGAAGATAGCATTGGTTGAATTATGAGAGACCATGGTAAAGAGAAAATGCATCCTTTCTGAAGCTCATTTCTAGCATCACTGCCTTCAGCATGTCATAATTTTAAGTCTTCTCTTCTTTTACGATTTCCTCCTGGTGAAAATGCAGAATGCTGGCCACAGGGGGCTCAACAATCCTTGTTCAATCATCTCTCTTCTTCAGGCCACAGATGTGTGATTCATATTCCTGTAGTTTTGGGTTTTCCTGCATTCCTCGTTGGAGGTCACCTTCTTTCCAGAATTAAATACCCAAAGCAGGTTTTGGTATCTTCATATTTTCATGAAAAAACATTATTTTTTGTCTTTAAAAAATTCCTAATTCCAAGTATAATTAACATAAAAGTTAATGTTAGTTTCAGGTGTATAATATAGTGATTTAACCGTTCTGTACATTGTTAAATGTACTGTACAGTGCTCATCATGATTAAATGTGCTCTTCAACCCCTTCACCTGTTTCTCCCATCTCCCCGCCCACCCCCCCTCTGGTGACCACCGGTGTGTTCTCTAGAGTCAAGAGGCTGTTTCTTGATTTGGATTCTTTTTTTCTTGTTCCTTAAATCTCACATATGAATGAAATCATATGGCATTTGTGTTTCTCGGACTGACTCATTTCACTTAGCATTAAATCCTCTAGACCCATCCACGTTGCTGCCAATGGCAAGATGTAATCCTCTTTGATGGCTGAACAATATTGATTTGTATATATATGCCACATCTTTCTCCATTTATCTATAGATGCACACTCTGGCTGCTTCCATAATGGAGCTATTGTAAATAATGCTGCTATAAACACAAGCGTGCATATCGCTTTTCAGTTTGGTGTTTTTGTATTCTTTGGGTAAATACCCAGTGGTGCAATTGCTGGATGATAGGGTAGTTCTATTTTCAACTTTTTGAGGAACCTCCATACTGTTTTCCAGAGTTGCTGTACCAGGTTGCATTCCCACCAACAGTGCACGAGGCTTCCCCTTTCTCCACATCCTTGACAACACTTGCTGTTTCTTGTGTTTTTATTTTAGTCATTGAAAAACACTATTTTTTAAGTCACTAGGTTGGAATAAGCTTTTGATCTCGAAGCCATGGGTCTTCAGTCTGTATAAGCTATAGCAGGTTGATGGCAAACGATGGAGTTACCTTCCCAGGATGAATTCTTTTCCTAAGGCAAAAGCCCTCCCCACCTCCTTTTTTTTTTTTTTTTCTTTTTTCCCCCTCTTTGGGAAATACATTCTCTTACTTTCTATAAGTCTTTTGATTCCCACAATGAGTTTCCACATGGGAAATGTTTTAATATACTTAGACCAGAAATTTTCTTCATTTTAAGCTCCATATCGGTCTCCCTGAGACTTTTTCACCCAATAATACAAAGCCCCTTCTGCTCTCTGAAATAAGACTTTTTCATTCATAGATTATATGAGTTAGACTTTATGGAGTGGATCTTTCTATCCCCATGCCATCATTCAGGAATAGATTTGCAGAAAGGTGAACTGAAATACACACCTTTAAAGATCTCAAGGAGAACCTTACACGGTGTGATTTTGATCATTCCTTCCAGTACTATCGTTATCTAAACCCCAATCTCCTTTACACTTAAGATTCAAGTGACTCCCTTCTTGTGATGAGCGCCGGGTGTTGTATGGAAGTGTTGAATCAGTAAATGCTACACCTGAAATAAATATTACACTGTACGTTAACTAACTGGAATTTAAGTAAAAACTTGGAGAAGAAAAAAAAAGATTCGAGTGACTCTCCTTTTCCAGACTGACTTCGGGTTCTGTCTCAAGACAGATCTTGGCTCTGGTCAAACTGGTCAGTTTTCGAAAGCTTCAATGTGGGTTGGGTTTTCCTTCACCCCGTGCATTGAAGCCACCAAATCCTAATGTTGCACTTATCCTAATGAAGGTAGACTGGTTGTTCTGCTGATCCATCCCCATGCACTCATGGAGAGCCAGCTAAGGCAGTAATATCAACAGAGCCCACCCAGCTGAGTCTTCTATGCTCTGTATTCATGCATGTTGTGTGTACATGCAGTGTGTATGTGCTCTGCATTTGTATGCACACACACACACGTGTGCATTTTCCTCTCCACCTTGAAGCCACATCATGCTAGGCACACACGTTGTGGGGTCAAGCAAGCTAGATTTGACATCACAACTCAGCCATGAGCTGATGTGGCCCCTTCTGTCTGTTTTCTCAGCTCTAAAAAGTAGACCAGTGCACCAACGTTTATGAGACTGTTACGGCTGGAAATCAAATGATACATACACAGGGAAAGAACCTCCTAAGTACAAAACATTGTTTCTGTTCCTCCTCCTTGCAGGATTAAATGCCACTCACTTTGTATTAAGTTCAATACTATAACAATAGAAGCTTGATAATTATATGTTGGTGCATTAATTGATTTTTAAAATTGATTAAACACCAACCCAGTTAATTATGCCTCCTCAGTTTTCAAACTGCTTAAAATGGCATGTCAACCTATCATCTCCTTTACCAATTTTAAGACCCAGGTTCCTGGGGCAGAACACAAGACAGCGTTTACAACCCTGTCTTTTCGATGATTTCCCTTAAAAGGTCCTTAAATCATCGACAGCCGATAAGTGTATCCTTCTCTTCCATATCCGGACCCCAGATGACTCCCTGCTTCTGACCATGTTTGAGACAATGCTGGTTTTATTCTCTTCTCTTAGATGTACCATCCCCCGTTTGCCCTCAAGCTACATCATCTCTTTAAGTAAAAACCAGTCAAGTGAAGAGAGAGAATGAGGTCCCTGTGCCAAGGAAGCCAGGCGCTGGTTGGGAGAGTGGCAGGTTCTCCAGAGTGTGTGCAAATAAATTAATTCACTTTATCATTGTGAAAATGGTCTGGGAGGCTTGTTCTTTTTGCCAGCTGGGGAGAGGCCGTTAATTTCAGCTCACTGAACTGAGTATTGGATCTTGCTAAGTAGTGAAACACAGCTCGACCTGCCACCCTTTCCCAACACACAATTCTTGAACAGACACAGCAGGTAATTCAGTGGGCGTCGATGGGGAATCAAATCAGTGTGGCCAGAATTCACGTATCTACCTAATTTTCCCCAAAGTGGGAACCAAATGAGTGATGGATTTCCCACGGATCCGTCCTGGCATTTCGTGCCCTGCTGTCCATTTTAAGGACACTTGTAAACATCACACTTGTAAACAGAATTACATTTGTTTCCATCTGTTGTTTTGTTACTGTTATGAATTAAGTGAGGACGTAGTAAATTGTTTATCTTACAACATGCTTAATGTGCTTTCCAAGCAAATGTAGCCTTATTTGTATGTTTATGGTAGGCACAGACACTTTTGGTCGATGGGTCGGAGTCCAAATTCCAATATCCCCCTTGGTAAGCTTTTTAAATTCGTCACTTCTCCTTGAGCCTTTGTTCCCAAGATGTCAGAGGAGCAGAGAATACCTGTTATTATTACTGACTATGTCATTGTCAATAAATCTTTTTAAAAATAAAGAATAGACACTGTTACACAACAAAATCAAAGACAGCCACATTAAGAGTTTTAATCGTGAAGGTCTTCTGCTGCACTCCCTGGTGGAGCCATCGTGGTCCTCCGCCATCTGGTTACCCCATCAGCCTTAGATTCCTTTACTTTTTCTCACAAAATCTATGCTTTAGACAAAGGATACGTAAGATTTGGAGAATAAGCTGCAACATGTCCAATATTTTTGACCTTGAACATGACCTTCTCTGTGACATTACAAATCAAGGAATTGCCTTCCCCCAAAGCACGTGGGGCATTCACCCCTCTTTTTGGAGACGTGATTAAATGCCTTATCCCAACAGACTTTCCCACTCCCTACAGTGAGAATACACTAGGCTTCTAAAAGCACTTGTCAATTTATATGCCTTCCCCTTTTAAACCGCTAGGGTCCTTTTCTTTGCATTGTTGAGATATTTTTGTTCCAAGTTGGGGTAACTGGACCGCAAGAATGAACACAACAGTACTCCCTAATTCTTAGAGCTTCAGGTTGGTCAATCACGACACCTTAGGGTTTCTTTTTGGGAAGATGACCTGATGTGTGGCGATGATCTTTCTTCCAAACCAGATTCAGAGCCTTAGGAACTAAGGCTGGAGCCTGGCGGCTTAGGGTCTACTAGTCCAGTGTGATTTAATTCAGCCTAGGTTATATACCCTTTTGGTCACCTTGAGCACCTTTATCTATTTTACCTCTGAGCCCTGTTGCAGAACCTAGTGGAAGACTTTGTCCAAGTAGTATGTCTCCGTCACACAGCATTCTCTCTGAATGACATTGACACAGTTACATTCAGGGCCAGAAGCTAAACTATTTATAGGAGCACATTGGAAAATGTAAAGGAGGGACTGTCCACTGTCCTAGCAGATCCACGGGCATCACTCGCGTTCATCATCACAAGGGTGGCCAAGTCTCCTGCCTATTGCTATGCCAGGTGCATCCCCTTTTCACCATTAATCTGGTTTTCTGCGCCCATGACTCACCCAGGAGAAGGCTGAGATGTGCAGTAGAATCTTCCAAGATGTTTGAAATGTGTGCACAGTAGTACAGCATTTGCCCAGCTCACTGGTGCCCTGCTCCACCTTCAGACGCCAAAGGATAAAGCAACAATATGATACTCACATCTGCTTGATGGATCCAAAGCCCAGAGCTTCTCCCCCACACCACCACAGAGAGAAATCCTTCCACTCTTGGTACGTTAATTTTGTACTTCATGAACTGTTTCAAGGCAGACAATTCTTATACAATGCCAAGCAGAGGACGGTGAAGGGGTTCTCTGCTGTTCTTCCTGAAGGACCTGAAAAATGGGAAGTGCCCATTTATGTTCATTGAACACACTGAAGGTATTGCCTGTCCTCTGTATTATAGGTATTTGCCTAAAACATTGATTTCTTCTATGAAAATGTGAAGCTCATTTCATACTGGGACTGTCTTATTTTATACATTTCTCAGAAGATGCCTTTTGTATAAACTCCTCAACTGTTTATAAACGGGCAGCCTGTTTCTAAATATCACATGCCATCCATGTCAGAATGAATCATAATTCCGGTCTGTCCTCCTTGTGGAACAGCCTGAGCCATTAATTTGCCATTCCTGAGATGCTCACTTATTTGAGGAAATAACAGGTGTTTGGAGGAACAGAGATGCAGGCAGCACCGAAAGGCAGTTTTCATATACTTTTAGAGCTACCTGCATTTCAATCATAAGGATTCCCCAGATGCAATTTTTACTTGACAAATAAAGACGTAGAAAATCCGCTTCATTCAGCTACATTGATTTTTCTTTTTTTTCCTAGCCTGAGTCTACAGGACCACAGTGATTATAGTAAGAACAGCTGAAATAAAATGTCTGTTACAGATTGGCTTTGCTCCCCGGTACAGCATTGTGGAATAGAATCCGGAAGCATGATGCTCTTCATCTTGAACAATGCAAGCAGAGTAGGCTGATGTGCTTTATATTCTAACCGCAAAAAAAAAAAAAAAGCAGAAGAAATACATGCCAACAGTTAAGTTAGCATAATCACTTGGTGGGATTTATCTTAAAAACCGCATCATCCACGAAGGATAAAAACGGCTTCAACGAATCAGTCCTATGTGAAACATATTTTGATACTAAAATTTAATGAACTTATATATGCAATTTTTCTTGCTTTGTGCTTTCACTCTGAAAACCTGGGAGATGCCTGCTAATACGTAATCCTTTCCATGCACGGGAGCCATGAATCAACTGAAAAGGCGCCGTACCAAGAATCCGATGGGTTCCTGGTTCCATAAGCTTCGAGATCATTGCGGAGACTTCAGCCATTCCCTTTGGTTCTGTCTTCTTTTCTGGTTTGTCCTAAGAGGCTGCTAGGATTAGTCCGTGCTTCTGATAGTAAATAAAGGCAGATTTCTGTCACCACCACCTAGTGAAAGTTGAATTAGCTCTGTTTTTAAGTTCTGCTTTTTTGTAGTTGACACACAACGTTATATGAGTTTCAGGTGTAACACATAGAGATTTGACAATTCTATGTCTTACTCTGTGCTCACCACCATAAGGATAGTCCCCATTTGCCCCCATGCCACACTATTCTAATACCATTGACTATCTTCCCTATGCTGGGAAGACTTAATTATTTTACAATTGGAATTTTACAATTTATACTCCTCAATCCCCGTCACCCCTTTTGCCCATTTCACCCCCACTCAGCAGCCACAAGTTTGTTCTCTGTATTTATAGGTCTATTTCTGCTTTTTCTCTTTGTTCATTTGTGTGTTTTGTTTGTTTGTTTGTTTGTTTTAGATTCCACATGCAAGTGAATTTTTATGGTATTTGTCTTTCTCTGTCTTATTTCACTTAGCATAACACCCTCTAGGTCCATCCATGTTGTTACAAATGGCAAGATCTCATTCTTCGTTATGGCCGAGTAATATTCCATTCTGTATATATAGACCCCATCTTCTTTATCCATTCATCTATCAGCAAACACTTGGGCTGCTTCCATATTTTGGCTCTTATGAATACTGCTGCAGTAAACATAGGAGTGCATGTAGCTTTTTGAATTGATGTTTCTGTTTCCTTTGGGTAAATACCCAGTATTGGAATTACTGGATCACATGGTAACTCTACTTTTAGTTTTTTGAAGAACATCCATACTGTTTTCCACAGTGGCTGCACCAGTTTGCATTCCCACCAACAGTGCACAAGGCTTCCTTTTTCTCCCCACCCTCACCAACACCTGTTGTTTCTTGTGTTTCTGATTCTAGCCATTCTGACAGGTGTGAAGTGATATATCCTTGTGGTTTTGATTTGTGTTTCCCTGATGATGAGTGATGTTGGGCATCTTTTCATGAGCGTGTTGGCCACCTGGATGTCTTCTTTGGAAAAATGTCTGTTCAGGTCCTGTGGCCATTTTTAAAATCAGATTATTTGATTTGTGGTTTTGGTGTTGAGTTGTATAAGTTCTTCATATATTTGGGATATTAACCCCTTATTGAATACAACATTTGCAAATATCTTCTCCCATTCCATAGGTTGCCTTTTCATTTCTTCTCAGTTCATTTTGATTCGCTGAGCAAAGCTTTTTTATTTCGATGAAGTCCCAGTAGTTTATTTTTGCTTTTGTTTCCCTTGTGTCTGGAGACATATCCAGAAATATGTTGCTCTGGCCAGAGTCAGAGACATTCCTGCCTATATTTTCTTCTAGGAGTTTACGGTTTTAGGCCTCACATTTAAATGTCAGCTAATGTTAGCTAATGGTCAAGTTAGCTCATGACTTACATTTTCTCTCTTAACCCCTCAGAAAGTGTATGAGGTAAGAATTGTGAGTCCATTTTACAGATGAGGTATAGGGCTGTAAAGCAGGTGTTGGTGAGGTCACATGGTCTATATTGAGACCGCTCGACTCTGCTTCGTTGGGCCAGCAGCCATAGAAGTTGCTAAATGAATGGGCGTGTCTGTGTTCCAATAAATCTTTATTTATAACAACAGACAGTGGGAAGGATTCAGTTCATGGGTCATAGTTTACAGACCTGTTTTCTAAACGATCATTAGTCGTAACCTTAGTTGGGTTGCTAAGCAAGGTTTTGAGCATTCCTGAGTATGTGTTTTTATTTATTACATAAGATCCACGGTGAAAATGTTGGAAACCACAGAAAACGCTAGAAAATGGCAGTCATGCATCTTCCAGAGACAATCCCTCATAACAGGTGTATTTCTGTCTCATCTTGGTGGTACTGCTGGTAGATTCCTATATATACATTGGTTTTGCTTCGCACACATCATATCATTTTTCTTTGCCATTAAAATCCTTCATGAATATGGTCTCCGTGTGCATGCCACCATCACCCGCTGCCTTATGCCTGCATCCAATGACATGCTGAACCCTAGATACAGAAGGCTGTCTCTTTTGCCTCAGGGTACGTGCTATAGACTCAATGTTGGTGGTTCCTCACACCCCTGCAAAAAAAAAAAAAAAAAAATCCATATGCTAGAATCTAATCCCCAGTGGAATGGTACCAGGAGGTGGAAGGTGATTAGTTCTCACAAATAGGATTAGTGTCCTTATAAAAGAGATCTCAGAACCTCTGTTACCCCTTCCTCCATGTGAGGACACGGCAAGAAGATGGCCATCTGTGAACCAGGAAGCATGTCTCACTGACCAGGAATCTGCCAGCACCTGGATCCTGGACTTCCAGCTTCCAGAGCTGAGAAATCAATGTCTACTGTTTATAGACATCTCCCTATCCCTCCTAAGCCCCCTGTTAGAGCAGCATGAACGGACTAACACAGTGGTACTGAGTGACGTGTGGGTCATGCTCCAAACCTCCCCATGGGATCAGGTTGAATTAGACGTACGTTGAGATCACATCAACCTTGCTTCTCCCACCCCAACCCTATCCTCCTCTCCTGAGAGCTTGTCTTCCAAAATTCACATGCACACGTGAGAATAATCCTCACATGCTCTTCCAGAAAACCTGACCTAAGATACTGGCTTTATATATATATATATATACAGAGAGAGAGAGACAGACATCTATTTGGATCTTGGTCTTAAAAACCTCATTTTAAAAGATCCTAGGTCTAAAATTCTTATTCTTAATTCCCATTGTTTTATATATTTTGAAAACGAACAGGAAATAAGATGCCTGTGATTTCCTAAGAAAAGTCTAACAAGGTGTTATAAAAGCTTACAAAGCTAATCACTTGTCTTTAGGTATGAGATAATCCATTTGCTGAGTAAGATAATGGGTCTGTCTTCTGCATATTCAACATCATCTCAAAGTACAGTGGTGAGCTGAAGGCTTTACGGTTGGGAAAAATAAACCAGGGGATTAAAATAAATATAATAGCCGGAGACCAACGTAATTTAAAAGTTCTCCCTGGGAGGGACATAAAAGTAAAATGTTTAGTTTTGATCTTCGGTATAGAATTCAAAGAATGTTACATGTGTGGGAAGGAAAGAACACACTTCTACTGATAAAAAAAAAACAAATCATGGGTCTAGCTACTGTACTCAAGTCACCATGCGATCAACCCTCGGAATCCATTGCCCCAACTCCAAAGGAGAACTTCTTAAAACCACCATTTCCCTTGCTTTTCCCTCAAGCCATCCAGGTTGTGTCTCTGTTACTGATGTGGGTGTGTTTGTTTGAATGTTCCCAAGCAACTATTTTCACCAACATTCTAAACAAAATGGAGGAATAATCTAACTCCTTATCATCTTTCTTAAGGGTTTTGTTTTCTTTTTAAGTCACCTGAGTACACATTTAAAGTAATAGAAACATGACTTTTTTTCTTTTCCACAACAAACACAAATGCTTGTCTTGAGGCAGAATTTTCCCCTAAGGCATAAAAAGCTGGAAGCATTTCAATCCTGTTTGTTTTTCACGAATGCCCCGATCTACCCCGTGAAACCTTAGTAGGGTTTACTTGAGCATGAATTACCTTATCGTTTGCCTCTCTGTCACTGTAATTCTAGTAGACGGCTATAAGGCTGTCAGCCCTTCATTCATTTCCGTGATTGCAAGTGCCAACAACTTCTTGGCATCAGAAAAGCTGTGGATCTCCCACGAATCCACGCTGGTGGGTGTTCACTACCAAAACCGACCCCGGTCCGTAGGATTCTACGCTGTGTCAGCCGTGTTTTTTGTGTGTCCAAATCATATACCGACACACTCAGTGTAGAACCTCCTGGTCCTAACTTTAGTGGAGTCATTAATATAAATTGTGCAGGCTTCTTAGATTTCCGTGTGTTTTGGAATGAGCCTTACAGACAGGTGCTATGCTGTTTGACTTCAGTCAGCGATGCCTGGTATTGCTTTACATTCAGTGAGCACTGGAGCTGGCTCCCAAAAATGCAACAGGGTGCATCTCTTCCCATTTCCCCACTGAGTGACATCACATGCATAGCTTGACATCAGCCCCAGTAGGAGTACTTAAACCCCAGAAATTGGTAAACACGACGAATCCGAGTTCTCCCCCAGCTCCTTTGGAGAGTCTGTTTTGAAGTGCTTGCTAGTCTTCTGCTGTCTAAACCTCTGACACAGCAAGAATGATTAAGAATAAGGCCAAAAGCAAATACACCCTTGCACCTGAGTACAGAGGGAATGGGATGCTGAGTGACACAGAAACCGCCAAAATCTTCGCTGCTGATTTATAGAACAGAGGTGGGGTCTTTGGGGGTGATTAGGTAGGGCCCCATGATGGGATTCGTGTCCTTGTGTTAGAAGAAGAGACACCAGAGCTCACTCGCTCTCCACCAGAAGGTGGCTGTCTCCAAGCCAGGAAGAGAGACCTCACCTGGCACCCTGATCATGGACGTCCCACCTCCAGAACAAATGTTCTGTGATGGAAGATGCCCGGTGTATGGTACTTTGGTTTGATAACCTGGGAGGATCTGGACACCTGGCATGGAGGAAACCAGTGGTGGTTGATGATCTTCACTGTGATTTTCAAAGCTTCAGAAGCACTGTTTTGATACCATTGCAGAACACACCCATGTGTACAACCTAATTTTGTGTTGAAGATGGGCGTTTAGAAAACAGCATCACAGTAATTTCCCGCTTCAGACAGGTACCTTCTGGATGGAAAATTTAAATAAGCATTCACATTTCAACTGGAGATTAAAATACTCCCATTGGCCAGGTCTGGCCAGGTAGAGGCTCCAGTGGATGGATGGAGATGTAGAGATATCAAAGTTTACTAGATGTACAACATATATTTTTAAAGATTTATTTATGTATTTGCAAGTGGGAGAGGGGCAGACGGAGAGGGAGAATTTCCAGCAGACTTCCTACAGAGTGCAGAGCCCAACGCAGGGCTCAGTACCAGGACCCTGAGATCACAACCTGAGTGAAATCAAGAGTCAGATGCCCATCTGACTGACCCACCCAGGCACCCCTACAACATATTTTTTTTTTTTTTTTATACTCTCCTTAAAATGGTCCCATGACAGGAGTGCCTGGGTGGCTCAGTTGATTAGGCATCAGACTCTTGGTTTCAGCTCAGGTCGTGATCTCAGGGTTGTGGGATTGAACCCCCAGTCGGGTTCACGCTCAGCATGGAGTCTGCTTGTCTCCCTTGGCCTTTCCCCTTCCCCTGCTTGTGTGCACAGGCTTTCCCTCTCTCTGTGAAATAGGTAAATAAATCTTTAAAAAAAATAGTCCCATGACAATTATATCCAAGTGTTAAATAGCTAGCTTCTGTGTTTCAGATATAATTTTATTTATGGTAAGAAGATCTGGCTGAATGAAGGCTAGCCATGATAAAGGGGGAAACCAGCAACACGTCCCACAATGAATGACCAACCAGTTCTAAGCACAGACGACGTCTTCCAAAGGAAGGGAGGTGGGTCATTTTGTCTTGAGAGAGACCAGAGAACTGAGAAAAAAGGAGGGATGTTCCAACACCTTTTTTCCCCACTCCAGGATGGGATAATTCTGTAGCAGGTGGAAGTGTGTTGCAAATAGAGTGTTGAAGAGCAGAAGAGATTTTTATGTGCAAAGGGGGAAAATAGCATATGATTCAGTAAAGATGGATAAAACTAGTGAATGCGGGAAAATGTTTACCTAATGAAGAGAACGAAGAGAGGGAGTGGAGGACACAAAGGGTGAACAGGAACCTCAGGGGATGCTCAGGGGGGTAAAATTAAGGATGGGTCACTGTCCATCCAAGGGGACCCATACCATGTTCCTCAACCAGATGAGACCCATGGTGCCTGCCTTGGCAAGGTCCAGAGGGAGCTGAAGAGAGAACTGAATTTATTGATGTGGGTCATGTTGAATGGTTCTGTCTGGTGAAAATGTAATAGGAGACACTTGTGTCATTTGAATTTTCTAGTAGCTACATTTGAAAAAAAAATGTAGACAAGATAGTGACATTGATTTAAAGTCAGTATTTTATGTAACCCAATATATCTAAACTGTTCTTTCAACATAGATACTCCATATTAAAAATGTTCTGAGGAGGTCTTGTACATATTTTGAAATGAGGTGTGTGTTTTGTATTTACAGCCTATGTCTGTTCAGACTCCCACATTTAAAGAGCTTCATTGCCTTACATGATAAATGGCCGCCATATTGAATAGCACAGGTCTATGCTGAACAAGTGCCCATGGTATATGGGTCTGTGCCTTTTAAATATGATTTCTCTATCATATGAAAGCTCCAGCCAACCCCCCTGAGATCTTGAGGGTTTCATGATAATGCTTTCCCCCGCCACTTTATCTTGTTACTATCATTTCTTATTACTATTTATTTTTGCCAAAACTTACGATGGGCAAAAGCAGACTCTTCTTCTGTTGATCCAGCACCTCTCAGCATCTCTGCTTGATAGTGACACATTTCCAGATTGTTTTCTTTCTTGTACTCTGGTCTGCTCTGTTTTTTCTCCCCACTTCAGCTGCTCCTGTGAGCTCCATGCCCTGGTGGAAATGAGACAAATGAGGAAACTCTGTTGATGTGAGAGTGATAAATTGCTGAGAGACATCCGGATTTTCCACATTTTCTCTTTGTCCATCAAAGCAAGAGAAACAGCACCAACAAGTGATTGGGGAAATGGGACTGGTCTTAACATGGTGCCTCTGGCCCAGAAATTGCCTCCTGACAGAGCTGAGGTGTTTCAGGAGGAAACAAGCCAGCATCCAAGCATTTGTAATTATACACAGAATATGCTTCTTGACGTCTGTATTTAGGTGCTTATTTATTTTGTACCCCAAAGAATAATAAAGGCAGCCCTCCCCAGGATGAACACAAGAAGGGACTAATGGACCCTTGGTTTTTGGTTTTTTGTTTGTTTGTTTGTTTTAAATTTTTTATTATGTTAATCACCATACATTACATCATTAGTTTTTGATGTAGTGTTCCATGATTCATTGTTTGTGCATAACACTCAGTGCTCCATGCAGAACGTGCCCTCCTCAATACCCACCACCAGGCCAACCCATCCCCCCACCCCCTTCCCCTCCAGAACCCTCAGTTTGTTTTTCAGAGTCCATCGTCTCTCATGGTTCATCTCCCCCTCCGATTTTCCCCCCTTCATTCTTCCCCTCCTACTATCTTCTTCTTCTCCTTTTTTTTCTTAACACATATTGCATTATTTGTTTCAGAGGTACAGATCTGTGATTCAACAGTCTTGCACAATTCACAGCACTCACCATAGCACATACCCTCCCCAGTGTCCATCACCCAGCCACCCCATCCCTCCTACCCCTCCCCACTCCAGCAACCCTCAGTTTGTTTCCAGAGACTAAGAATTCCTCATATCAGTGAGGTCATATGATACATGTCTTTCTTTGATTGACTTATTTCACTAAGCATAACACCCTCCAGTTCTATCCACGTCGTTGCAAATGGCAAGATCTCATTCCTTTTGATGGCTGCATAATATTCCATTGTATATATCTACACCACATCTTCTTTATCCATTCATCTGTCGATGGACATCTTGGCTCTTTCCACAGTTTGGCTATTGTGGACATTGCTGCTGTAAACATTGGGGAGCACGTACCCCTTCGGATCACATTTGTATCTTTGGGGTAAATAACCCAGTAATACAATTGCTGGGTCATACGGTAGCTCTATTTTCAACTTTTTGAGGAACCTCCATACTGTTTTCCAGAGTGGCTGCACCAGCTTGCATTCCCACCAACAGTGTAAGAGGGTTCCCCTTTCTCTGCATCCCTGCCAACATCCGTCCTTTCCTGACTTGTTAATTTTAGCCATTCTGACTCATGTGAGGTGGTATCTCATTGAGGTTTTGATTTGGATTTCCCTGATGCCGAGTGATGTCGAACACTTTTTCATGTGTCTGTTGGCCATTTGGATGTCTTCTTTGGAAAAATGTTCATGTCTTCTGCCCATTTCTTGATTGGATTATTTGTTCTTTGGGTGTTGAGTTTGATAAGTTCTTTATAGATTTGGGATACTAGCCCTTGTCATCTGCAAATATCTTCTCCCATTCTGTCGGTTGTCTTTTGGTTTTGTTGACTGTTTCCTTTGCTGTGCAAAAGCTTTTTATCTTGATGAAGTCCCAATAGTTCATTTTTGCCCTTGCTTCCTTTGCCTTTGGCAATGTTTCTAGGAAGAGGTTGCTGTGGCTGAGGTCGAAGAGGTTGCTGCCTGTGTTCTCCTTTAGGATTTTGATGGACTTCTGTCTCACCGGTCTTTCAACAATTTGGAGTCTATTTTTGTGTGTGGTGTAAGGAAATGGTCCAGTTTCATTCTTCTGCATGTGGCTATCCAATTTTCCCAACACCATTTGTTGAAGAGACTGTCTTTGTTCCATTGGACATTCTTTCCTGCTTTGTCGAAGATTAGTTGACCATAGAGTTGAGGGCCCATTTCTGGGCTCTCTATTCTGTTCCATTGATCTATGTGTCTGTTTTTGTGCCAGTACCATGCTGTCTTGATGATGACAGCTTTGTAATAGAGCTGGAAGTCCGGAATTGTGATGCCGCCAGCTTTGCTTTTCTTTTTCAACATTCCTCTGGCTATTCGGGGTCTTTTCTGGTTCCATACCAATTTTAGGATGATTTGTTCCATTTCTTTGAAAAAAGTGGATGGTATTTTGATGGGGATTGTATTGAATGTGTAAATTGCTCTAGGTAGCATTGACATCTTCACAATATTTGTTCTTCCAATCCAGGAGCATGGAATGTTTTTCCATTTCTTTGTGTCTTCCTCAATTTCTTTCATGAGTATTTTATAGTTTTCTGAGTACAAATCCTTTGCCTCTTTGGTTAGATTTATTCCTAGGTATCTTGTGGTTTGGGTGCAATTATAAATGGGATCGACTCCTTAATTTCTCTTTCTTCTGTCTTGTTGTTGGTGTATAGGAATGCCACTGATTTCTGTGCATTGATTTTATATCCTGCCACTTGACTGAATTCCTGTATGAGTTCTAGCAGTTTGGGGGTGGAGTCAAAATTTTGAGTTTTCCACATAAAGTATCATATCATCTGCAAACAGTGAGAGTTTGACTTCTTCTTTGCCGATTTGGATGCCTTTTATTTCTTTTTGTTGTCTGATTGCCGTGGCTAGGACTTCTAATACTATGTTGAATAGCAGTGGTGATAGTCGACATCCCTGCCGCGTTCCTGACCTTAGGGGGAAAGCTCTCAGTTTTTCCCCATTGAGAATGATATTCGCTGTAGGTTTTTCATAGAAAGGCCTTTATGATATTGAGGTATGTACCCTCGATCCCTATACTCTGAAGAGTTTTGATCAAGAAAAGGTGCTGTACTTTGTCAAATGCTTTTTCTGCATCTATTGAGAGGATCATATGGGTCTTGTCCTTTCTTTTGTTAATGTATTGTATCACGTTGATTGATTTACGGATGTTGAACCAACCTTGCAGCCCAGGGATAAATCCCACTTGGTCGTGGTGAATAATCCTTTTAATGTACTGTTGGATCCCATTGGCTAGTATTTTGGTGAGAATTTTTGCATCCATGTTCATCAAGGATATTGGTCTGTAATTCTCCTTTTTGATGGGGTCTTTGTCTGGTTTTGGGATCAAGGTAATGGTGGCCTCATAAAACAAGTTTGGAAGTTTTCCTTCCATTTCTATTTTTTGGAACAGTTTCAGAAGAATAGGTATTAATTCATCTTTAAATGTTTGGTAGAATTCCTCTGGGAAGCCATCTGGCCCTGGGCTTTTGTTTGTTGGGAGATTTTTGATGACTGCTTCAATTTCCTTAGTGGGTATAGGTGTGTTCAGGTTTTCAATTTCTTCCTGGTTCAGTTTTGGTAGTTGATACATCTCTAGGAATGCATCCATTTCTTCCAGGTTATCTAATTTGCTGGCATAGAGTTGCTCATAATATGTTCTAATGATTGTTTGTATTTCTTTGGTGTTGGTTGTGATTTCTCCTCTTTCATTCATGATTTTGTTGATTTGGGTCATTTCTCTTTTCTTTTTGATAAGTCTGGCCAGGGGTTTATCAATCTTGTTAATTCTTTCAAAGAACCAGCTCCTAGTTTCGTTGATCTGTTCTACTGTTCTTTTGGTTTCTATTTCATTGATTTCTGCTCTGATCTCTATTATTTCTCTTCTCCTGCTGGGTTTAAGCTTTATTTGCTGTTCTTTCTCCACCTCCTTTAGGTATAGGGTTAGGTCGTGTATTTGAGACCTTTCTTGTTTCTTGAGAAAGGTTTGTATTGCTATATACTTTCCTCTTAGGGCTGCCTTTGCTGCATCCCAAAGATTTTGAACAGTTGTGTTTTCATTTTCATTGGTTTCCATGAATTTTTTAAATTCTTCTTTAATTTCCTGGATGACCCATTCATTCTTTAGTAGGATGCTCTTTAGCCTCCATGTATTTAAGTTCTTTCCGACTTTCATCTTGTGATTGAGTTCTAGTTTCAAAGCATTGTGGTCTGAATATAGGAAGGGAATGATCCCAATCTTTTGGTACTGGTTGAGACCTGATTTGTGACCTAGGTTGTGATCTATTCTGGAGAATGTTCCATGGGCACTAGAGAAGAATGTGTATTCCGTTGCTTTGGGATGGAATGTTCTGAATATGTGTGAAGTCCATTTGGTCTAGTGTGTCATTTAAAGTCTTTATTTCCTTGTTGATCTTTTGCTTAGATGATCTGTCCATTTCAGTGAGGGGGGTGTTAAAGTCCCCCACTATTATTGTATTGTTGTCGATGTGTTTCTTTGCTTTTGTTATTAATTGCCTTATATAATTGGCTGCTCCCATGTTAGGGGCATAGATATTTACAATTGTTAGATCTTCTTATTGGATAGACCCTTTAAGTAGGATATAGTGTCCTTCCTCATCTCTTATTACAGTCTTTGGTTTAAAATCTAATTTGTCTGATGTAAGGATTGCCACCCCAGCTTTCTTTTGGTGTCCATTAGCATGGTAAATGGTTTTCCACCCCCTCACTTTCAATCTGGGGGTGTCTTTGGGTCTAAAATGAGTCTCTTGCAGATAGCATATTGATGGGTCTTGTTTTTTAATCCAGTCTGATAGCCTGTGTCTTTTGATTGGGGCATTTAGCCCATTTACATTCAGGGTAACTATTGAAAGATACAAATTTAGTGCCATTGTATTGTCTGTAAGGTGACTGTTACTGTATATTGTCAGTGTTCCTTTCTGGTCTTTGTTGCTTTTAGGCTCTCTCTTTGCTTAGAGGACCCCTTTCAAGATTTCCTGTAGGGCTGGTTTTGTGTTTGCAAATTCCTTTAGTTTTTGTTTGTCCTGGAAGCTTTTTATCTCTCCTTCTATTTTCAATGACAGCCTAGCTGGATATAGTATTCTTGGCTGCATATTTTTCTTGTTTAGTGCTCTGAATATATCCTGCCAGTCCTTTCTGGCCTGCCAGGTCTCTGTGGATAGGTCTGTTGCCAATCTAATGTTTCTACCATTTTAGGTTACATATCTCTTCTCCCGAGCTGCTTTCAGGATTTTCTCTTTGTCTCTGAGACTCATAAGTTTTACTATTAGATGTCGGGGTGTTGACCTATTTTTATTGATTTTGAGAGGGGTTCCCTGTGCCTCCTGGATTTTGATGCCTGTTTCCTTCCCCAAATTAGGGAAGTTCTCTGCTGTAATTTGCTCCAATATACCTTCTGCCCCTCTCTCTCTTTCTTCTTCTTCTGGGATCCCAATTATTTTAATGTTGTTTCATCTTATGGTATCGTTTATCTCTCAAATTCTACCCTTGTGATCTAGTAGTTGTTTATCTGTCTTTTTCTCAGCTTCTTTATTTTCCATCATTTGGTCTTCTATATCACTGATTCTCTCTTCTGCCTCATTTATCCTAGCAGTTAGCGCCCCCATTTTTTATTGCACCTCATTAATAGCCTTTTTGATTTTGACTTGGTTAGATTTTAGTTCTTTTATTTCTCCAGAAAGGGTTTCTCTAATAACTTCCATGCTTTTTTCAAAATAATGGATCCTTGTTGATGGCTTTGCTGTACCCAATATTGCTGTATTCTCCTCCTCATCTCAGATTAAAAATAGGATCTCTGTGTACTTATTTAATAATCTTATTACTTTAGCAACCATCTCTTCCCTTGTCCAAAAGCCATTTCTATTGCTTCTTTTTTAGGAATGGTCAGTTCCTGTTCTTCACCCATTGGGTACCTATCCATTGTGGGTTTGGTAATCATCACATCCTAGGAGGTGCTCGTGGAATAGGGAGTTCAGCCTTTGCTTGTGTAATGAGTGTCAATATTGTTTTCCTAGCTGTCACCTGGGAATTCAGTGTAGGATACAAAATAATATGTAAGTGTTGTCCCCACAGATGAGCAACAACCAATTAGAAGAACATGTAGAAAGACAAAAAAAAAAAACCCTGAAAAATAAGAACAATGAGGATAGTTGAAAGCCTTTGAGGTATTAGTATAGTATATTTTATTTTTAAGTATTTCATTTATTTAATGGAGAGAGCGAGCACAAGCAGGGGGAGCAGCAGAGGCAGAAGGAGAAGCAGGCTCCCCACTGAGCAAGGAGCCCAATGTGGGACTCGATCCCAGGACCCTGGGTTCATGACCTGAGCTGAAGGCAGATGTTCAACTGACTGAGTCACCCAGGCGCCCCAAGTATGGTGTATTTTAGAGTCCAGCAACATAAACAAGCCCCTGGAAAACAAAATAAGTATTTCACATTTGTATAAGTGTAAATACTGAGCCCTGTATTGTCCCTTATGGTAACCACTAGCTGCATGGGGCCATTTAAATTTTCTTTAATTTAAAAAAACACTGTTCCTTAGTTGCATCTGCCACTTTGAAAGGGATCAGCAGCCACCCTTGGTTCCAGTGGCTACCATATTGGATGACACCAATGTGGACCAGTTTTATGATTCTTAAAAGTTCTGTTGGATGGCTCTGGTCCTTTGTCCATTCAGTAAATTTTTCTTGAACTATATTCTAAGCGCTGCTGTAGTTACTGTAGATACCAGCAGAAAATAAAACAGAGATGCCTGCCCTGAGAAGTTTATATTCTACTGAGAGGTGCACAACATACAAAGGTGGTCAAGCCTTAATTCATAGTGCGTCTGCCTCATACACAGATTCAGTACAGAACTTATTCACATATTTAGTTTCCTTTTTACCCGTGAGCCTCTTGTGAACAGCCAAAGGAGCCCTACTCATCTTTTTAATCCCTGAGCATGATACCGTGCCTGGTACCTGCTGTTAAGTGCGTGACAGGAGTTTGATTAATAAATAAAATCATCTTTATGACTCATCTGCCATCTTGTTCATAGGGAAACAGAAACAAAACTCAAGAGACTAAATATCACTCAGTACGTGGAAGAACCAAATTTAACATCAACTCTCTGCGTGTTACACTATCTACAGAGAATATTAACATTCATGGTGATGGATTCTGGAGCAAACCATCCTATAAAGAAACACATCTGGATCTTCAATATTTGAAGAAAAGATAATTATCTTTGGGAAGTTCACTCAATTTACGATAGAACTTTTCAAGAGAACATAAGATACACAAAATATTCTTACTTCCTTTTCCGTGGGTCCTTTTAGCATTAAATCCTCAGTTCACTGCAGGTCCCTCTGAGAAAGAATGGGACAAGCCAGAGAAACACTTAGGCATGGATTGTTATAATGTGTCTTGGTATTCATATTGAATTTCACTTTATGATACCTTCTTTTAACCCAAATTAGTACATAATGATTTAAATACACACAATTATATGTTTTTATTCAAAGTGCTCATTTCCTTTCTAAATTGAATTCCGTTCATCCAAGCACTGGCAGAGTGTTTATTTTCAATATGTGTGATTATTCCAAATTCTACTTTCTCTTACAACCAGTTTTTTTGTGAACATAATAAAGTAAGTCCTACACAGTTTCCTGGAAAACCAAATTAGTTGTCTGTTGGTGAAGTTGTAAACCATAGATATCTGGAAAGAAAAAAAGTTGTATTTGTCAAATTAAATGCAGCTATTCAGGGCAATATCAAAGTTTGTTATGTGTTCTGGAAAGCTGTGAAAAAATCGTGAAAGTTGCATAATGATGTAGGTTTACAAAGTCCTTCATAAAATGACATGGATTATTTGCACTGCATGCTCACAATTTTAAAATATATATATTTTTAAATTTCATTAGTTTTTTTGACAAATAATAAAAGGTACGGGTAGAAAGGCATTGACAGGAGAGCATAAAGAACAGAAAACACAATCCCCATGACTCCTGAATTTCTTGAAATAATGTCAAGTATCTTTTGGCTTATTTCAAGTATCTTTTTTCTATGTTCGTTTTTGGTTATTTCATTTCATTATTTTATACATTTCATTGTTAAATACACAGTGTCTAACATTCTCATTAAATAGAATGTAATCTAGTGATTGTGATTTCAATCCTGTGTATTTTTAAAATCTTCATTGCTTGTGGATGTCCAGTTCTCCCAACACCATTTATTGAAGAGACTGTCTTTTTTCCATTGGATAGTCTTTCCTGCTTTGTTGAAGATTAGTTGACCATAGAGTTGAGGGTCCATTTCTGAATTCTCTGTTCTGTTCCACTGATCTATGTGTCTGTTTTTTTGCCAGTACCATGCTGTCTTGATGATTATAGCTTTGTAATCGAGCTTGAAGTTCAGAATTGTGATGCCTCTAGCTTTGGTTTTCTTTTTCAACATTCCTTTGGCTATTTGGGGTCTTTAATGGTTCCATACAAATTTTAGAATTATTTGTTCCAGTTTTGTGAAAAAAGTTGGTGGTATTTTGATAGGGATTGCTTTGGATGTGTAGGTTGCTCTAGGTAGCATAGACATTTTAACAATATTTGTTCTTCCAATGCATGAGCATGGAACGTTTTTCCGTTTCATTGTGTCTTCCTGGGGAGGGTATGTGTTATAATGATCACTTGGTATTATAAAAGACTGATGAATGACAGACCTGTACCCCTGAAACAAATAATACATTATATGTTAATTAATTGAAAAAAATTTTATTGCTTAGTTATTTCTTTCCAGAATCAAAACCATGACTTTCGAATATATGAAAATTTAGTAATTTTGAAGGGGACCTTACATTAAGTATGAATCAGATTTGGAAGCAAAGTTACTCATCTGAGCACTGAGTGTCCAAGGACTTCTGCTTTTCAGGTTGTCAGATTGGACAAACACCCCTTCGGGACACCTGTCCCTCTAGACTATAATTTCCTTCCTGGGCTAAAGTGTGTCTTTCTTTGTCATGACATTGGATGGATCAAGTTACTTCTAGAACATGTGATTATTATGCAGTCTTAGTCTCTAGCATAGATTCCAAGTCTCCCTTCTCCGCTTCTGCCCCCTCCCATCAGAAACTGCCTATTTTTATCTGTTTCCCCCCCCCCTTCCTGCTCTGTCTGAAAGGGCCCCTATGTCCATTTGAGTATTTCAGTTCAAATATTTCCATGGCCAACCAAGGCACCGAGTAGGCATTTTGAAAGACACCAAGGCAAGCAAAAAAAACTGCAATCAAGGGGTTTAAATCGAGAAGGAGATGAAATAGAAGATTGCCTTATAAATAAATGATGGGAGTATGCCCCTCCTTTTCATCTCCATGTAGCTTACCCTAATTAATGTGCATGTTGTCACTATTCATCATTCAATAAAGATAAGGATTTGATTCCCAATAATGAGTAGAATGTCCATGTGATATCCATGTTTATAATTGACCCTAGGCTGATTAGTATTGTAGCAAATTAGTAACAATATATTATTAATGACTTAGTGCTAACCGATGGAGGTCAGTCTAAATTAGTGAAAATCGTTTATTTCTAGAGTACTCATTTACAAATTAAGTGCTTGCAGATTTTGTCCACACTGCTGACAGATAATGAACAAAATATGCTCGTTTGTCATTATGAAATTAATTATGGCTGAATATATAGCCTTTTTTTTTTTCCCCCCTCACCCAACCTAGGCTGATTTAGCCACTTAGCAATGCCCTCATACTTTGGATAGATATCAGGACTTTCTGGCCCTCCAAAGCAGCCCAGCAACTTGGCTGTCAGGTGGTAGGATTCCAATGAAGGCCAACTCTGCCAACAATATGAATATTTATAGACACATTTTGATGAACTCAAGAAACCCTCTACTCTCTGTTTCTGGACACAAACCCTCTTCACGAAAGATGCACATAGAGATAGAATGATACTCCAAAGGCAGGATTAAGCAAGCATTAGGGTTGGTTTGGACAAAGTGTCCCTTTGAAATGTGAAGGATGGGGACACATGACACAAGACATATGGGAATGTAGATCAAGAACATTGTCCCAAAGGCATTGGGTGGGAGATGGCTAGTTTCCCTTAACCATGTAAGCTTGCTGTGTGTATTCATTCTTCGTGGCAGCTGAAGCATATAGCCACACTCATGGTGGCTCCAAACAACGCAGATTCACTTATTTTAGAGTTCTGTAGCTCAGCCGTCCACCATGGGTCTCAGGGGGCTGATAGCAAGGCATCTGCAGGGCTGCGATCCTTCTGGAGGCTCCAGCAGGGAATCTGTTTCCTCGTCCTTCCATCCTCCAGAGGCTACCTACATTCCTTACTTGTGGCCCTTTCCTTCCCCTTCAAAGTCAGGAATAACAGTTGTAGTCCGCACAACTCAAGTCTGATCTGTTCTATGTCCGTCTTTAAAAGTGGGTGATTCCATTTTTTATTCCATTGAGCCCACCTGGATAAACCAGGATAATCTCCCTATTTTAAGGTCAGCTGATAGGCTTTAATACCACGTACAGCCTTAACGATGCCTTGTCAGGCAAAGGAACATTTTCACAGGTGCTGGGAATTTCAGTATGTAAACAGGTAGGAGCAGGGCATTATTCTGACTACCATACTCTACAAGCACATGTCTTGTCTACACCCATCACCAGAGAAGAAGTATTTCTTATATCCCTTATAAATAAGGAATCTCTGTTGTAGATTTCAAAAAGGATGTTTGGAATATATCCTTTATGGGTACTTGAGGATTTCTGATTAGTGACTTAGAGTGCTCACTTCTTATACTAGGGAGCAAGTAAAGTTAATTTTCGTACACAAATACATCATTCAGGATATAATGAGGCGATTTAAAGCGAAATGTCAAAAAACGATAAAACACCATGCATGAAATGCAGTTTCTACTAGGAAGTAAGCTGAATGTTATCTCTTCAATTTATTGGGCAAATGCTTTCTGAGTCACAAGTGCCCAAATACAGGATTAAGAAAGAAATCTCAGAGTAGGAATAGCTCACAGACAGCTTTCGTCCAATTTCCTCATTTTAAAGATGAGATATGTAAACTGAGAGAATTGGTGTAACCTGCTGAAAATCACAGATATAGTTAGTGACAGACAGAGGTGTGACCTAGATCCTCTTAATCCAAGTCTGGTTTTAGTAGCAGAAATAAAAGTTCACCCCTCATCTCTGATAATAACCCTCAAGGAATTTTTATTTAGAATTATTTAAAAATTTCAAATTAGAATTATTAAAAAAGGATGCTGAGGGAAAAAAAAGGAGGGAACAAAGGCCTTTACCAACAAACTCTACTGAATTCAAAAAAATCCAAGTACAGGGCGCCTGGGTGGCTCAGTTGGTTAAGCGACTGCCTTCGGCTCAGGTCATGATCCTGGAGTCCCGGGATCGAGTCCCGCATCGGGCTCCCTGTTTGGCAGGGAGTCTGCTTCTCCCTCTGACCCTCCTCCCTCTCATGCTCTCTGTCTCTCATTCTCTCTCTCAAATAAATAAATAAAATCTTTAAAAAAAAAAAAAAATCCAAGTACAACTCAGTTGTTTGTGAATTATTAAAGTCTGTATCATTAATCTTAGGAGCCGTTACATGATGGGCAGGATGGCAATAGATATTTATTTAATAAATATAAATTAATTAATAGATATTAATCAATATTTAATATAGATATTAAATAAATCCTTTGCACGGAGTTCATCTGTCTCTTAGATTCAAAAATCTCTTTTCCCCTCTTTTGAGCTATAACATGAATGCATCAACTTTCCATGCAAATAGAATGAGTCTACCAAGTTCAGTCTTAAATACTCAAGTGGGTTTCAAAAGGGCTAACCACAGAATTTAAAGTTGAGACCTGTGAATGAAAGCGGGTAACTGGGCGCCTGAGTGGCTCAGTCGTTAAGCATCTGCCTTCGGCTCAGGTCATGATCCCGGGGTCCTGGGATCGAGCCCCGCATCGGGCTCCCTGCTTGGCGGGAAGCCTGCTTCTCCCTCTCCCACTCCCCCTGCTTGTGTTCCCTCTCTCGCTGTGTCTCTCTGTCAAATAAATAAAAATCTTTTAAAAAAAAAAAAAGAAAGAAAGAAAGCGGGTAACTTCATGAACCCTTGTTAAAAATGTACAATTTCAACAAAAATTCCTACGAAAAGTCTTAATAGCACACAATGAAAAGAGTTTGCTCATGCAAATTGTAAATGTGACTGAGGGGGAAAAGTATAAAAGTGTGTGACGTGTCCCCCAAGTTACGACATATTTCAAGATAGGTGCTTGTGATAGCATTCTTTATTAAGGCAAAATTTTTACCGACAGATCTTCTGAATGAAAAGACACCCAAATATGTATTTGGACTCTCAGCCTGTTTTCTACAATGTGAAAATTACACCATCACGTAGAAACTGAAATCGCTATTTATATCCTATGTTAGTAGAAACTATATGTTGATATATCTAGGAAATTCCTGATACAAAAGCAACCCCTCAAAAGGGTAACCATAGATCGAGAATATTTTTGTATGTGTTTTTTTTAATAGCTTTGCTGGGGCATAATGATATATAACCGTTCCACCTCTGATTCAAACAATGACCACCTGATATTATAATACTTATGGCAATGCATATTTCCCAAATATTGTCAAGTATGAACAAGAAACTGTGCACTTTAATTATATTTTTCCACATATAACTCGTACACATCACCTCAAATGCGCTAAACAAACAATATGCATATTCAGTGGGTTCAAAGGAAGAGTGAAGAAGTAGAGATTTATAGAGTGATTTGAGAATCTTTCCACTCAACCACTTCAGTAATATAACATCCAAACTATGTTCTCCAGAAAACAGAATGCTAAATTCCAGGCGTTTTCCATGATAGGTGATCATTTTGTGCAAAGTAAGTTTGCTTTCCTCATACGGGAAGCCTCTGAGGCCTGCCTGATGGTTTAAACTTACAGAAAAATCATGAATAAATTGTGGGTTTCAACTTCTCAAATCCATGTGTCAGTAAAAAGCATTAAAAAAAAAAGCAGGAAAGCACTCTTGATTCTCCACTTAGCCACTGACATAGAGTGAGCCCGTTCTTTGGGAAACAAAGGGAAAATGGTTTAAAATCCACATCCTCCTAGAAAGGGTAATTTGTTAGGGCAATTAAGAAGGCAAGTGATTCCAGGGCGCCTGGGTGGCTCAGTTGGTTAAGCGACTGCCTTCGGCTCAGGTCATGGTCCTGGAGTCCCAGGATCGAGTCCCGCATCGGGCTCCCTGCTCAGCAGGGAGTCTGCTTCTCCCTCTGACCCTAACCCCTCTCATGTGCTCTCTCTCATTCTCTCTCTCTCAAATAAATAAATAAAAAAAAATCTTTAAAAAAAAAAAAGAAGGCAAGTGATTCCAGTATTCTGTAGGGTTGAGAGTGTATTAAGGTGAGCCCCAGGTGAGCAGAAGCAACGCACATTGTCCTTGCCCTGCTGCACCTCACAGGATTATTCCAGACTTTCTGTTTGGGTTCTTGGGAACACAGAAACAAATTGACGTTCCCTAACCTGCGTTCATAGGCGTTGTGAATAGAAAAGAGTTCTTGCCAGCAATGTCCTGCAGGTTGCTGAAAGGGATTCCCTGTCCCTCCAGCTCACTCCAGCCCCCACCAACCCATGCACACACCTCGGCTGGTCACACGGGCGACGTTCATCTCCACCAGTAATTTCTGAATGACAGACTTCTGTTTCACAAAAAAGGGCTCCGTTGAGAATCAGTCTTGCGGATTTTTCAGAATGAGATGTTTCTATTCCATAATTTCAAGCTTGGCCAGCTCTGAGCATTATTCTTTCAGGTAAATAGGAGCCCACGCAAGGAACACATGTGGACTTATTATAGACAAAGGGAAGTGAAAAGGATTTTCTCATTTGGAGTTTATCCAGCTGGATTTATAGTTGATCCAATAATTGCTTTAATAGGGGTACATGATTCAGAGCACATCTTCAAACATCCCTGTACCTTTGATCATTCCCTGGAACTCGGCCCTTAGAAATCACCTGAGTTGTAATCACCAGGGCTGAATGACGTGAGCAAAGGGTACTCTGGAGACTTGTGTGATCCCGAGTTAACAAGCGAAGCGTTGGTACTGCTGTGAATATTGGGATGGTAGATTCTAACTTTAAATGAAATTTAAGATCAGTTTGAAGGGCAGTTTTTTTAGGGAGCACATTTTTAAGAACAAGTACACAACTGGATAAGGGAATGCGATTGGAGCCCGTTGATGCCTCCAAGAGGAACTCATCGCTTTGTGTGGTAGAAGAAGTCACCGTACTTCATTCAAATCCTTGCAAATAATTTTCAGAGCACTTGTGGGAACTCTTCCCTGTCTTCGGACCAGCATTCCTGATGCGTTCTCCAGATTACTATTCCTAGAGTATTAGTCGGTATTTGTTATGGATGGGCTGGATTGTGAGCCCACCCCCTTCCAAATTCAGATGTTGCATTTCTAACCCCAACTACCTTGTTTGGAGGTAGGACCTTTAAAGAGGGGATTAAAGTAAAATGAGGTCAGTAGGGTAGACCCTAATGCAATATGACTCATGCCCTTATAAGAAGAGGAGATTAGAACACAGGGAAGAGGGACGACCATGTGTGGACACCGAGACAAGATGGCATCTACATGACGAGGAGAGGGGCTTCAGGAGGAACCAGCCTCTGCCATGCCTGGATTTCAGACTCCCAGCCCTGAGGATTAAATTGTGAGAAATAACTGTTGTTTGAGCGCCCCCAATCTGCATTCTTTGTCACAGCAGCCCTAGCAAACAAAGATCACATAAAAAAAGCAATCCCCATTGCCATGAAAGGTTGGGAAGCCGAAGGGAAATGCAATCCAACACAAGTTCTTCGGGTGAGCATTTTGAACAGCATTGTTTTCTTGTGACCCTACAAGAAACAATGATTATATGCAGTGCATTCCAAACTTCTCTGGCCACAGATCCTTTTAACTCCGAGAACTCGGAGAAACCTTTGTTCTGATACATATCCTTTTGGAAACATTGCCCTGCACTGAAGTGCTCTAATTAATAGAAATATCCATTCATCTCCAAATACCCGCTGTTTGCATATCACATTTTGCCAGCATCCCATTTAGTGTTGCTGTGTGGAATTATCAACCAGGAAGAGTCATCTGAAAAGAGGTAAAGTCCTGATTTCTCTTCCAAGACACATCTTCCAACATAAATGAAAAAAAAAAACTGCCTGTAAGCATAACTAAAAAAGCAACACCTCTTATTGGCGTAGTGGTTTGAAGTTTACTGTGCTTTAACACATCTTCCTCCATCCCAGAAATTGTGTGAAAGAGAGAACTTTCTCTTCTTTCCTTCTTTCTCTCCTCCCTTTCTTCCTTCTTTCGACAGAGAAAGAGATGAGGAATAAATGAAGCAATTTTAGGCAGTTTATTGGAGTATTTAAGACCGTAACTTTGGAGTCCATTCAAGCTGCCTAGAATACTCTGCCTAGGAAAATCCATTAACCCATCTGAATCTCAACTTTACATCTACTCAGTGAGAGAAACTACAGGACACACTTGCGCCCCTCGGGGTCAAATTGAGAATTAAATGGGCTGATAAAAATAAGCAAGTAACAAAGAGCCTCGCATAGCAAATACTCAGGAAGCGCTAGGTGTTGTCTCTATCAAGTTTATCTTAGCCCACAAAGGAATGGTGCAGATGACTCCCAAATGGTATCCTCTGATACTCCATCTCCTCTGCTTTTCCACTGCAGATAAATCACTTTTTTGAGACTGACGAATAGGGACTGATTGCCCAGAGCTTAATCAGAGCTAAGTGATCTGATAAAACCACTATTTTTATCCTACAAAGAAAGATAAGCTCATTGGAATGCAAATAAGCAAAACTGTGGGATCCCCCCCATATTTATGAAGAAACTTAGAACTTCAAAACATATCCCCCCAAAATAGTGATGCCCACCAGTGTGTCAGTGAAATATATTAAAGGGGTGTTGGTGAAAATTACCTACACACCAGAGAAAGCACAATTTACACTCAGCATATGAAAGTCGAGCCCCCAATTCTGCTTTATGACCTTCAAAATCTATCATCCAAATAAAGTGCAATTCTTACCTTTGTTTTGTTTTGTTTTTTTAATGGGTTTTGGGCATGCGTGTTTGGGTCTTTGATATGAGTTTCTTCTGTCTTGCATCTACAGATCTTGGGTTCCTTTTCATGGCTCCGTGTTTACTTTGTATTAGAGACAATCCCAGCAAGCTAGTTACACACCAGTTAGCACATCGAACACTCACATATTATTCAGGGATGCACAGGTGTGCATGACAAATATGCTTCTCTTTGCCAAATTTAAACTTCAGGCCTTTCATGAGGTCAAGTCATTTTCAAGAATAAATACATGTTGCCACAAGCAAACAAAAGAACACAACCCTATTCCAGCAATTCAACCCACAGTCAACTTTTCTTTTTTTTTTTTTTTTAAAGATTTTATTTATTTATTTGAGAGAGAGAATGAGATAGAGAGAGCACATGAGAGGAGGGAGGGTCAGAGGGAGAAGCAGACTCCCCGCTGAGCAGAGAGCCCGATGCGGGACTCGATCCCGGGACTCCAGGATCATGACCTGAGCCGAAGGCAGTCGCCCAACCAACTGAGCCACCCAGGCGCCCCCACAGTCAACTTTTCGTACATCAATGTAACACAAAGGTTGCAGGCTGCCCGGTGTAAGCATGGAGCTGGAGTGCATGGTGTTTTCTTGTATTTGTTTTTTCATTTAAACTTTTTATTTTGAAATAATCATAAATTCACCTGCAATTGCACGAAAGAGTAGAGAGAGATTTTGTGTACCTTGCATCCATTTTTTCCCAAATGTAACTGCTGCTTTTTATTTTTAATTTAAATTCAATTAATTGGGGCGCTTGGGTGGCTCAGTCGGTTAAACATCTGCCTTCAGTTCAGGTCATGATCTTGGGGTCCTGGGATTGAGCCCCGTGTCTGGCTTCCTGCTCAGCAGGAAACCTGTTTCTCGCTCTCCCTCTGCCCTTACCCCTGCTTGCTCTCTCTCTCTCAAATAAATAAAATCTTTTAAAAACTAAATTCAATTAATTAACATATAGTGTATTATTAGTATCGTAGGTAGAGTTTAGTGATTCATCAGTTGCATATAACACGCAGTACTCATTACATCATGTGCCCTCCTTAATGCCCATCACCCAGTTACCCATCACCCCAATGTTTATAGCAGCAATGTCCACAATAGCCAAACTATGGAAAGAGCTCAGATGTCCAGTGACAGATGAATGGATAAAGAAGATGTGGCGTGTACACACACACACACACACACACACACACACACACACACACTGGACTATTACTCAGCCATCAAAAAGGATGAAATCTTACCATTTGTAATAATGTGGATGGAACTAGAGGGTATTATGCTAATGAAATAAGTCAATCAGAGAAAGATAATTATATGATTTCTCTCATATGTGGAATTTAAGAAACAAAACAGATGAACATAGGGGAAGGAAAGAAAAAATAAAATAAGATCAAAAGAGAGAGGGAGACAAACCATAAGGGACTTTTAACTCTAGGAAACAAACTGAGAGTTGCTGGAGGGGAGGTGGGTAGGTTTTTATTTTTATTCTTTACACACTTATTCATTTAAAGATAGCAATGATGAACACATTACACATTGTTAATAACATCGGTTTAAAGTATCAGTTTGTTCCATAATATGAAAGAGCTGATGAAAGATGAGATTTGGAAAGAAAATTTTATTGACCTGATTTATAACACCTAAGTTTGACAAAAACATATAAAATTTATTAAAAATCTTAGTGTTTTCAGTTTTGATGGTTTTATTTCCTTGGTTTATTGCTTATTGCCTTTGCCTACAATATAAAGGATTATTTTTTAGTTTCTGGACAGCAGAGATTCTGTACCTAGCCAGAATAATTTCCTATACTTTATGTTGACTTTATTATATTCTTCATTATTTAAGAAATAAAAAGAACAAAGATTTCCTTTTCCTCACTTGTAAAAGAACTAAGATTCTTTATAATCATGTTACTTTCTTTTTGTATTACTTTACAATGTTTTATTGACATTACCTGCGGTCTTTTTCAAATGTGATTTATTGAACATCTAAAATTGGCTAGATTTAGATTTTAGAATTTGATGTCTTGTTTCCCTTAAAAATTGAAAGATTCAGCCACAGAAGACCTATATTTTCACAGGCAAACAGGGTGTGGTGCTCTGTGATTCCAAATCAAATAGACACAGAGATTTGTCAGATTTTCAGCAAGAAGTATTTGAGTTTCTGTGTGACCCCTAATCTCATGCAGATTGCTTAGGAGAGGGGTCACTAGAGGCCTAGCTGGATCCCCAGCTCCCCAGTCGTGTTCTTTCCCTACCTAAAGTCTGGGGCTGCGCTTCTGCATGCTTGCCCCATTGACCTTCTCGCACCCATCTTATTCTTTTTTTAAATTTTTTAAATTTAAATTCAATTAATATATAGTGTATTATTAGTTTCAGAGGTAGAGGTCAGTGATTCATTAGTTGTGCATAACACCCAGTGCTCATTATATCAGGTGCCCTCCTCGATGCCCGTCACCCAGTTACCCCTTCCCCCCACCCACCTCCTCTCCAGCAACCCTCAGACTTATTCTTCACTTATTCTTCATGTCAGTTTTACCCTCTGACCTCACTGGCATTTAAGTATGAGACTCTTGGCTCAAGGTTACTCTGACGTAATTCAGAACCAAATGCACATTGGTTATACGTCTGAGAAATAGAAAGACATATCAAGACTGTTGATTGCCCATCAAAGAATATGTGCTTGATCTTGCGCAAGAAGACAGAAATCAGAAAGAGTGAAGGAAAATCACTGGAGAATTTTTGACACTGCCTTTCGGTATGAGACCAGATCCGTGTGTGGGCCCTCGTCATGGCTCAGGTTGCTATGTGTTCTGTTGACTCCACAGGTCGTCCACTCTTCAAACCTGCTCAGGAACAAAAAGAGTGTCCCAGCTGCCTGTTTGCTGCTACAGATATTGAGGATGAGTCTACAGAAGTCCCCTTTAAAGGAGTCAGTATGGAGGACCACTGACCTGCCTCGGTGGTAAGCAAATATCGATGAAGTTGGCTTGGTTGGAGTATGGGCCAAGATAGAGCATTTATCATCACGTGGGACGCAGGTTCCTGGTTTTCATGTTCCAGGATGGGCTCACGTTCTTTGGTGATGGAGATGACATTGCGAATGTCAACCTTAAGTTTCCCTGGGTCACTGTGGCTTCATCTGCCACAGGTGTACGAACAACCAACTCGTTAAGAGCCTTCCCGGATGTAGCCTATTTGAAACGGCTCTGGACCCCCTTTTCTGTCCCTAATGCTGGAGGAACTTGTGCCCATCACCTAGAATCAGCAAACCTCTAGTGCCCCCCATTTATAGGGACACTCTGCTATTGCATTTCCTTCCTTTTGCTATATGAGTATCCAACCTCATGGAACTGTGCACCTGACCTGGGGCCAACCTCTGAGCTATTTAGCAGGGAGGTATTTGTGGGTGTGGAGTTCTCTATATATGCATTATATAATATATAATGTAAATATAAATATAATATATAATTATACAATAATATATTATATATAATATTATATATAAATATATAATATATAAAACATACACAGGTTGCTCTTCATTCAACCTTTGCTCTTATTCATAATTCATAATCCTCGTCTTGTGGGTGCTGATGGGTATGTGCTGTCCAAACTATCCCTTAGATGGTCAGGTCAGACTAAACACATTCATCTCCCTCTTACCATATTGAAGCTCTTTTGAGGCTTAGCTCGGTGTCCTTACAGCCCAAGGCATGTTATTTTTGGTACTCAGTTTGGCAAAATGCTGACACTCTTTGAACTTTAGTATAAAGACATCATGTCTTATGTCTGTTGACAGATTATCTTAGTACATGTAATATTTAATTCGATTGAGCATGTGGTAAAAAAGCGTCAATATTCTCTAAATAGAAATAGACTAATATCAACCCTAAATGAAAAAAGGCATAAAGTACGATTTTTTTCTTCCTGATGCAGATGCTTATATTTGTAATTGAAAAATTTAATCTGTCTTTAGATTACCTGAGGGAATTCCAAGAAGTTTTAGCTACTTTAAATAACAATAATTTTATAAAATGCTCTGAAGTATTTGTCAATACACAATAGTAGTAATCAATCTTTCTAAACTTTCGTTAAGTTACTTGGATTCTGGGTCTTTAATTGATGGATATTATAAGCGATAATGCTATTTCACTTGCTCTTCAAAGAATGAAGATAGGAGCGAGATATAGCCCTAAATTCATAATTACTTCCACTTATTTTTTCTAATTTACTTTTAGAATTCAGCATTTTGTATTAGGTAAGAAGTCTTTTTTTTTTTTTTTTTTTTGCTGGTGGCAGGAAAATGGATTTCAACCTTTTAATTTACCTCTTTCTTATAAATCTGGACTGGGGGGGACTTAGTATGTTTAATAATTATTTCTAGAAAGAACATGTACGACTTCCCTGGGTTCTTTTTCTTAACACTAAGTAAACATCAATAATAGCAAATCTCGTAATCATACATAAATCCCATTACTGGAATTCAAATTACTTTGTGAAGTTTTGAGAAAGGTGAATGATCATATTTTCCAAAATAATCCACTTTATTATAACTGTGGATTAATTTTTTGGTCAATGCACATTTATTAGTTACCATGTTCCTCTTATAAAATATCTTAAATTGAGTCAGAGTAGAAATATAGAGAGAAAATTCTGAAAAACAATTAATCTCAGTATAACATATCATATGTACTTATTTATGCACTTTTGTTCCCCATATATTTTCAAAAGGACTTTGCTACCTTTGGGCTTTCACTAACTGTGGTCGTTAATTTCATCTCAGGGTAGATATATTTTGGTAGGAGCTTACTTATCCAGAATTTACTCTGTTCTGCATTACAGTTTAAAATCAAGTTTGGGCATATCTAATTCCACAGCAATGGTGTTGTATGCACATTTCTTAGAGTCCAACTGTATGTTTTCTTGAAATAATGTGTGTCGACCCTGTCACTAGAACCTTTTTTGCTTGCATGACCTACATGATATAACATGGACCTACATCCCTACCACAGCTGGTTTGGGTCTTTTTTTTTTTTTTTTTAGGGACAAGGAACAGAGAGGAGCACAATTAATTCACTGTTCCCTTGACTAGTACAAGTTCTGTATATCTTAGATTGTAGTTCTTTTGGAGTTGCAGACTATTGCATTTCTGCATGGTTCGCAATAATTATTGAGCTTCCTGAATTCAGTCCTTATGTGGAATCCCTGGAAAGATCATTCTGACAAGGGGTATAGTTTCTCTTACATTGAACTCAAGTTAAGACGCTCCCTGGTGATAGACAATCAAACTTGACTTTACCATGCTAAAGTAATGAATGAACATGAGTCACAGAAGTACATTTCAAACCATTATGGGTGATAGCATCTTAAATTTGGGGCTAAGTTAGCAAGACAGATGGCAATCAATGACGTATCTTTTTTCCTTGACATTTCACATAATCTCCCTGATACTTTACCTGGAAATTAAATTATATTTTCTTGGATATAAGAAAAGCCACACATTGGGGCGCCTGGGTGGCTCAGTTGGTTAAACGACTGCCTTCAGCTCAGGTCATGATCCCAGAGTCCTGAGATTGAGTCCCACATCGGGCTCCCGGCTCAGCGGGGAGCCTGCTTCTCCCTCTGACCCTCTCCCCTCTCATGCTGTTTCTGTCTCTCTCTCTCTCTCAAATAAATAAATAAAATCTTTAAAAAAAAAAAAAAGGAAAAAAGAAAAGCCACACACACAATGAAATGATAGAAAGCATTTGTGATAGATGGTTGAGTATGGGTTACGGGAGGTGAGCATGGGTAGGCAAAAGGGTAAAAACTATAGAAAGATGCCATCTTCCGTAAAGTATGGCACAAGAGGGACACATAAGATTTCTGACAGATTCCATATTAATTCTATTTGTTGGTATTTTTATAAATGATGCACCCAGGCATGTTTAGCTCAAGGGGACCAGCAGCAGCAGCATATTCGTAAGGTGGAACTCTTTACAGGGAGGTTACGCATCATGCATTTTGCATGATTTTTTTATGTGAGAGGCTGGGAGGGCCAATCAGAGCAAAACTGAGCTGCTGGGATTTTTGCATCTTTGTGGATCACTCCTTCACAGCTGAGGTTTTGCTACAAATATTAATGCTTCGAATGGTTTCCCTTCTGCTGAAGGGCATGTTACACTGCAAATTTTCAAGGTAGATAGATAGAATAACAAATGTGCAAAGAGGAAGAAGTCTAGCTCCACAGTGACGGTGGCTGTTGAAAGAGTGGTTCTGCCTAAGGCTCTTTGGAAAGAATATCACTGAGATTGAGCAACACGAATGAAAGGAAAGAATATTGGTATACGTTCCTTCTCTGGTTCTCCAGAAAGAGTACGTCTGTAGTGTGTGAGGTAGGGATTCAACATGGCTGGGCACAAACGGAGACCATGGTCCCTAAAGCACATAAAGAATATATTTTAATTTCTGGATTGGTTAACATTTCTTTCCACACACCAGTTCTCGGATGTGCTTATAGTTGCACTGAATATCTGCGTGACATAATGCCCCAATACTGATTTTATTATAGCAGCATGATCATATCTGAGTCATGAACACTATCCTCTTTCTGAGAATAACAAAATAATGAATCAAAACTCACATGATATTTAAGAGAATGACTGCTAGGCAGGTGGGTGTCAACTCTGTAGAAATAAAGACATTGATCACTGAATGTGTTTATGGAATTAAGCAATGAGGGTCAGAGAATGGAATAAGTTTCATATAGCTGGATTTAAAAGAAAGGGAATCATTTTGGGGGATTGTATGATAGATAAATGCTTTTAGGCAAGTATATCTCAGGGTGACAGCGGCCCCTAACTGGTTGCTTATGGAAAGTAACTAAGAATCCATGCAAACAGACCATTTCCACAGCAGGAGAAATGAATCTGCCCACCAGGATAAAGACACAATAGTTTGAAAGAGAATTCTTTTGCATCCTCACCTTGAACTTGGCATTTGATGGCTAAATTTGCGGCTTATTTCCAAATCCCTCAAAACAGTTGCCAGACATGGGGTTTGTAAGGTAAATCCCGTATTGTGGAAGCAAGCATAAAAGAATAAAACATATGTACAAAAAGATTTGCTGTATCTGAGTGATCAGCACCCACATCATGGGCTCAGTGGAGTGAGATGTAGGTTCAAATGCAGACAGATATGATACCATCCCTGCCATTGAGCAAGGCACAAAAAATTAACATGGGACAAACACGCCTAATAGTAGAACCATATATTTATCAACTTGATAACATTTTCTTGATTCACTATGTTTCACCCATAAAATGAAAGAAGGTGGGACACCTTGGTGGCTCAGTCGGTTAAGCATCCAACTCTTCATTTCAGCTCAGGTCATGATCTCAGGGTCCTGGGATTGAGCCCTGCGTCGG
Source organism: Neomonachus schauinslandi (assembly GCF_002201575.2). NCBI lineage: Eukaryota > Metazoa > Chordata > Mammalia > Carnivora > Phocidae > Neomonachus > Neomonachus schauinslandi. Next base: position 122,799,505 of record NC_058419.1, read on the forward strand.
GCTCCACACTGAGCGCGAAGTCTGCTTGAGATTCTCTCTCCCTCTCTCCCTCCCACTCATGCTCTCTCTCTCTAAAATAAATAAATAAATCTTTAAAAGAAAGAATGGACACAGCCCACTTGTAAGATCCTTTGCAACTCTGAAATTCTGTGATCATGAAGGGCCACGATGGGTGCTATGATTATCCTAAGAGCTCAGAAGGGGGGGAAGTAAGGGGAGCTGGTCCAGTTAAAGATGATTTTCGTAGTCGGTGGGTTTGGGGCTAAACCTCAAAGGTGCTTGGCACCCAGGTGGACAAAATGGAAACGGGGAGGGTGATTCTTTGGATGAGAATATTAGCAGAGATTGAGGGAAGGACTGTTGATTGGTGAGACCATAAGACAAAGTTTAACACAGAGTGTTCATTGAGAGGCACAAGTTCTAGAAGCAGACACAAATGTGGGAGCAAGACTTAACATGGCCTTGAGGGACATGCCAACAGGTTGCTTTTGGGTATGTAGCAACAGCAAGGAAGTAATGCAACATAGAGAGCAATTGGAAAAGACTTGGCTTGGCCAAGTGGCGCAAACAGAAGAAAGACAAACCGTGCATTCCTGTGAGGGGTCCTCCTCTCCTGGAAATGCCGTTATAACAAGAAAAAAAACCATGCACATGTGGTCAAAAGGGACAAGATGAACCTCATGTGGTCCAGTCAGCTCTGCCCTGGGTGGGGAGGGGGGTGGACCAGAGGGGATTTGGGTGGAAAATGGGATTTCCCTAAGCATGCGTAATTAGCCCCGTTTTAGCTTCTGCAAACCTACCTGCTGCATCTGCCGCTGCTAACTATAAAGGATATTGAGATAACCGGTCTACAGCATGGTCCATGCAACTCTCAACAGACCTCAGATTGAGTTTAGATAGTGCAGTGTCATCTGCTAATGTGATTTCCCAAGGCCGAGCTAGCTGCTTCCTCCTTGGTCTGCCCCTGGGTTTCCCCATCTCGGCACTGATGGTATTTGGGGTCCGATATATTTGGGGTCCGATATGTCTTTGCTGTGTGGCTATCCTGGGGAATGTTTAGCAGCATCTCTAGTCTCTACCCACCAGAAGCCAGTAGTGAGCATCCCAGTCGGGACAGTGAAAACGTCTCTAGACATTGTCAAAATCCCCTAAGGGACCCCATTGCTGCTCCCTTCCCCCTTCTCAGCTAAATGCAGTAAGACACCTCACTTTTGTGTTCATGAATTAAAGACTGCAGGCTCTGAGTTTTCCCTGCTAGGCTCCGCATCTCCCATGCCTTTATGAACCCAGAGATAATTCGGAAAAAGCCTAGGCATTAAAATTTCCGACTAGGTAGCCTCGGTTATGTGCAAAAACCCTATCCCCTCCTTCGATATTTTGGGCGCTAAAACTGCCGGACAGAAAGGCTCTAGTCAAGCTGCTCCTCCTTTCCCTCATAAAGGACATTTTAGAAAACAGTGTCACCTCTCTGAAATGATTGCTTTCATCGTCCCGTGACACTTTGGAGGATACCTTTCCAAGGTGGTCCCCAGGACTCTGTGCTTTGGGGACCATGCTTTAACCCAGAGCCTCCGAAGGCCCTCTGGTCCCCGTGACACACCAGCCCGGGAATGCAGGCCTGAGCCAAGCAGTGCCGTGCGCTTGCCTCTCCTGTCCCTGGCACCGGGGCGCACACACCCGGAGCAGGCCTCCAAGGCGCGTCGAGGGCTGTGGGAAAGCCCGGCTGAATGAGCTCATTGAAGGGCAGTGATTACAGTGAGGACACTCTGAAGCTGGCAGAGCCTTCAAAGGGTTCCACGGGGGCATTCCTCTGCCAGGGAGAGCGAGGAGGTAAGAGACCTAAAGCCCTAGGACCCTCCTGCTTATTAGCAAAGCCCTGGAAAGCGGCACTCTCTCCTCCCCCATAAAATGAAGTTATTTGGGATCCTTCATGGGCCGGACAGCACAACAAATCACTTTTCCGAACGTGAGCTTTGAAGTCGAGGACACTGAGCTACGGAGCGTGCCCTTCTGTGTCTGCTTATCCATCGAAGAGGCTCTGCAATTAGGGTGTTTACCCAAGTGTGCCATACGCCCCAGGGTCACAACAGAAGGGGTATAGCAAGCAACGATTAGGCGCTGACTGTCTTCACTGTGCCGAAGGGGATATGGAAACGCTCCTGGAGCTTGGGTCATTTGCATCACACAGTCCGTGAATGGGATTCAAAGGGTTTGGATATACGTTTTCGAGGTGGAATTCCTTTCACTTTTGGAGATTATGAGCTCTGTCCTCATCAATCCTTCCCTTGGAAAGAACACCGGGGACGACGCCCAAGCCCTTCATCCTCTGGGCACCATGGAGACTGGTTAGATTTTCTGGAAGACAATCGAGTTGGGTGCCCTCCTTGCATGTCCCCACTCTGACACTGGGTGAGCACGTCTAGCACCCCAAATACCTCTGGCTGACCTTGTTTCTGTAACTCCTCCAGTCCCCGAACCCGCAGTAGGCATCAGTGAGATTGGCAACACTCGCATCTCTGGCTATGGCTCAACGCTCCCATAGTCTGTGGTGCCCCGTCACCCCTGATTCCTTCTGAAGTTACTTTTATGCCATCAGGCATCTTGCCCTTCAGCCTGGGTGAATGCATTCCGCCCAACATGTCCACATCAGCACTTTGAGTTCTCAGTAGAGAAAACCGCAAACCTCACGTCCCCACCAGACAATTGTCTTGCCTACTGGACAGCATCCCCAAGGCCAGCAGAACACACCATTGTGATATCTGGACACCAACGCGTTTCCAGGGTCAATGGGCAGCCTCAGTTCTAAGGGGAAGCCATTGGCCATTGGGGAAGCCATTGGTCCTTGCAGCGGATGCACTGTGGAGCTTGAGATCAGTGGCTCTACCCAAGGATGCTGCAGACTTGAAATCCTACCGCTATTTGAAAACTCCAAATTGCTACTTCCTTCTCCCCAGAGACTGAGTCCTCTACTCCACTGAGACTGGTATTTGAGGGAACCTCACACAATGCATTCTGTGGACATTGGAGAAATGTAAGACACGGTTTGACTTTCAGAGGCTCCATGGAAGAGCCATGCATAGATGCAGCTTGACAGCACCGAGTTCCTTTTTCATGCGTTCTTCATGAGCGCTCATCTCCTGAACCTGCAGGAGAAGGAAGCCGTCCTAAATACCTTCCCCTAGGCACATCACTTGGCCTTCAAAAATATAAAGCCAAGGGATAGTAGAACAAAAGTGAAGGATTTGAATCCTGGGAAGGAGTTTGCTTTGGCAGCCTTTCACATGTGTTATTAGGATAGGACATAAAGTTAGTTATTTCCAACTTTTGTTTTGTTTTTTTTAAGAGCAAGACAGGTATAAAGTCAATAAACACCTGCTAGATCAATACTTGCTTCTCAGTGACACCAGATGACAGATCAATATCTCCGCAAGATCATTTCTTAAATGTCAAGTGACCAGTTAATTTTCTTGTACTTATTTTTTTGCAGTGAGATTGATGGGACCATTGTTTTTGTTTTGCTTTAAGAAGAACCTGAACTGAGGTTAATGTTTAAGGAAACCCCCTTTGGGGACACCTGGGTGGCTCAGTCGGTTAAGCATCTGCCTTTGGCTCAGGTCATGATCTTGGGATCCTGAGATGGAGCCCCCAAGTCCAGCCGCATGTTGGCCTCTGTGCTCAGCACAGAGCCTGCTTCTTCCTCTACCTCAGCTTCTCCTCCTGTCCATGCTCTGTCTCTCAAATAAATAAATAAAATCTAAAAAGAAAAAAAAAGAAACCCCCTTTGGCATGTCTGTACATGCCCGTCCATCCCCAGAGCTGTGCACAGACTATCTGTGCTTTCTTAGCAGCCTGTGAGCTCGTGAAGTTTGGTCCTGTCCTGCCCTTTTTTTCCCAGAAAGCCCAGAGTAATTAAGTGGAGAGAGCCCGTTTTGTTAACTGGTGCCAAGAAAAAAGATCAGATAAGAAAAGGTCACTGTGAGGAGGAGGGGTGGGCTGTTGCTTCATTTTTAGCAAACACTGTGCCTTCCTTAACGTCGCTGTCTTCCGACACTGCATCATTTGTCAAACGTTCTTCGATTCAAGGGGTGATTTAAACAAAGCAAAACGTGGCACCAAAAAGAATGTTCCTTTTGTTATTGGTGAGAGTAGCCCCAAGATCAGAGAATGATGGGGCCTCCAAAGGACAGAAAGAAACACAACTAAGTTTATTTTACATTGGACCCAATCTCTGGGTATTTGGGGAGATGCCAATGTGTGTGTGTGTGTGTGTGTGTGTGTGTATATAATTTTTTTTTTTTATTGAGAGAGAGAGCACATGAGTGGGTGATTGGGGTGGTGCAGAGGGAGAGGGAGAGAGAGAATCTTAAGCAGGCTCCACACTCAGTATGGAACTCACTCTGGGCTCGATCTCATGACCCTGAGATCACAACATGAGCCAAAACCAAGAGTCAGACGCTTAACCACTGAGCCCCTCAGGCACCTCTAATTTTTAAAAAGAAATATTTCTGCTTTGGCACCGTTTATGTTTTCCATAGGCCTTTCTTTGGAAGACGAAATATAAAGGAAAAGTGAAGGACTAACTGCTAGACCCCAAATATGGCTGGTGTGGGAACTAAGAAAGGACATATAGTATCCTTTTTTTCAGTTACAAGCCATTATCCTTCTCCTTTGTTACAGCATCCCTGTTCTGAAAAGGCTCACGGGCCATCGCCAAAAATCAGAATTGTTAAAAATAAAATAGGCAGATCAATAGAGGACATAAAGTTGCCCATGTGATCAGGCAGGTTGCTGGGGGTGGCAAGGAGAATCAGAACCATTTCACACGCCTACGTGGTCTCTCCAAGACAAAACAGTGTATGTCATTAAAAAGAAAGGAAAGGAACCACAAAAGTGGAAGAAAGTAGTAGAATGAGAAGATCTCAAAAGAGATGAGAAGATGCAATTTGTGAATCCTGACTGTATCCTGCAGAGGAGGAGGAAGAAGGTACTTTCAGAACAAATGGGTATATTTGGACGAGCACTTGATAGCGCATAATGAGATCAAACTACTGTGATTTTTCATAAGTGAGAAAATGTGGAAGCCAGAGAACATCGTCCTTCCAAGGAGAAGCACACCGCGAGCGTGTGAGGCTCACAGCAAAAACATCCAAATGCCAAACCAAAGTCGTCACATTTCACGTGTATCTGGGGTGCATGGTTGGCGTGGCTCCAGGTTGAGCTGGGCATCAGGGACATGTGATGAGCTCTGTGGGAAACCCCTGCCCGTCTCCAAGGGATCCATGCAGTACGTGGGTCTGAGTTCACGCCTGATGAACAAGGATACAAGGCTGAGAGAAGCCAAGTAGGGGACACTCCAAACAGATGGACATGGAGGTTCGGTGGCAGGACCGAGAGAGAATGACCCATGTGTGGGGCACCAAGTAGGCTGGTATTGCTGTGTTCCAGCCAGCACACAGTTTGCATGGCACGGGGTAGCACTCAGCCCGTAACTCTTACAAGACCACAAATTCAGCAAATCACCTTGTCCTTGTCTCATCTCCACACCCACAACTGGAAATCAGGATCCCACCCAAGGTAGGCATCTCCCAGGTCCTGCAGGAGGGGTAGCCACACCGTGCAGTAAAGCTCTGTTGGAAAGCAGGCCAGTGAGACCCAAGGAACAATCATGGCACACACCCTGCCCCTTTGTGGCCTGTGCCCTTGATGGTTGTGGGTGCCTTGTCTCAGCAGGCATGCCATGCAGACTCACAAGGGATGCCATTCATGGAAATATTTATAGCCGGAGTGAAATCCATGCATTGCATGCATTGCTTATCATTCCTGAATGGAACCCCTACAAGCACGCATTGCTTATCATTCCTGAATGGAACCTCTACAAGCACAAATTGGTTATCATTCCTGAATGGAACCCCAGAAGCACGCATTGGTTATCATTCCTGAATGGAACTCGACAAGCATGCATTGCTTATCATTCCTGAATGGAACTCGACAAGCATGCATTGCTTATCATTCCTGAATGGAACCTCTACAAGCACAAATTGCTTATCATTCTTGAATGAAACCTCTACAAGCACGCATTGCTTATCATTCCCGAATGGAACCCGACAAGCACGCATTGGTTATCATTCCTGAGTGGAACCTCTACAAGCAGGAAAGACTCCGCACCCTGAAATTATTACCAGGGTGTGGATCTAGTCCCTTACTCCATGAGTCAGGTGCAACCAGCAAACATGCATCAAGTAACATTGAGCCGCGGAAGACACTGCAGAAAGCAGAGGATCCAAGAAGACGGAGCCATGCAGAGTTTTCACAGGTGCATGTGGGATTGAGCCAAGCCCACACAAAAAGGTTCCAGAACAATGGGTTTGAACACTCAAATCCAGCATTGGGTGTTGCAGATAAAAAGACCAGAGCCATTATTTATAAGCACGTTTATGAAGACTTTGATGGAGGACAGACCTCTCCTGCTTTGAAGGCAGACGGCTTTCACTGCAGGCCAGGAGTACCTCCTTTGTGGGAAGGGACAGGCTTGAGCGCTCCTAAGACGGGGGATAAAATGGAGGGGAGGCATGCAAGGTGGGACTTGGCCGAATGACTGTGAGTCCTGAGAAGACAGAGGTGTGTGTGAGTCGGAAATGCCCGGGAGCCAGGAACGCTGACAGTATCACTCCCAGTGGGAGGGCACGAGAACATCAGTCAGGCAGAGAGCCAATTCAACCTTCCCCTGCCCTTTGGTGTAGACAGACCCTCAACAGATTGCACGAGCCCCACCAACGTTGGGCAGGACCATGTGTTTTATTGGATGCACCAATTCAAATGCTCTTCTCATCCACAAATACCCTCACACACACACCCAGAAATAACACCTGACCAGCTAGCTGGGCATCATGACCCCTTGGGTAGACACACAAAATTAGCAGTCAGCCTGCCAGGGTGGATTCGGACTGTGCCGTATGCCCCCCGCTCTTCCCTGTGATGCCACACGGACATTGCAGAGTTCCCGAGACCCCTTTAAAAAAAAAAAAAAATCACGGATGTCCATTTATAACACTGCGCTGAGACATCGGCTGTCCTGAATCAACAGTTGCTATGGTAACAATTAACAGTTCAGATCAAAATGCTATTAACGTGGAGGCAAAAGAGCATTTCTTTGAAAATGAATAAAAAAGGGTTTCCTGGAGTATGAACCATCATTTAGGCTCTGTTCAGAACAGACGTCACTCTGGACCGGCCACAAGCATACATGATCTAGAAGCTCTCCTTGCAAACTTGCCAAACCTGAGTGCTTTCTCTACAAGTGCGTTGTTTTCGTGGTTGTGTGTGTGTGTATGTGTCTGTGTGTGCATGCACTCATTCTCGGGGTTCAAGTGCAGAGTGATGTAAGAGGTTTATCAACAGGGGCGCCTGGGTGGCTCCGTCGGTTAAGCATCTGCCTTCAGCTCAGGTCATGACCTCAGGGTCCTGGGATCAAGCCCTTGCACTGAGCTCTCTGCTCCCCCTGGGAGCCTGCTTCTCCCCTTCCCTCTGCCTGCCACTCCCCCTGCTTGTGCTCTCTCTGTCAAACAAATAAATAAAATCTCTTAAAAAATAAAAAAGAGGTTTATTAACAGATAGGTGTGAATCTTTCAAAATTGGATCTCCCGAAAGGAAGGGACATTTCCGCACAGCCACCTGCATAACGCATCAGTGCTCACTTAAAAGTGCTCCTGAGTAATTAGAAACTGTCCTGATATTACCCACCACCCTCTTTAGAAAGTTATTAAGCTGATTCGTTAGTGAGAACAGTGTAAATAGCATTAGCAGAAGGACTTAAATTGTTTCCTTCTGAAGACTAACTCCTGGGTAACTAAAGCACTTTACTCGTAATTATTTCAGAGGGAAATTATCACGGAGCAGAACAAAAGTGAAATTCTTTACATTACAAAATGTTTTTCAGAGGCTGTAGGGGGAAACAAAAAAGCACGTTTGCATCCTTGGGGGCTTCCTTTGTAAATCATCCAGTGGCATTGGCCTGATTCTATAAATGCTCAGACTCATTCTGAAATGATTTTTGACCTGGGTGCATGATCCACCCCACCCTCTGGGGTTCTTTATAGAATCTGTTGAGGCCCCCTTTTTTGAATTAAATATACACGTATCAAACCAAAATTGTAAGGCGGGGTTCTGCAAATTTCTTCTTGAAGGGCTACATAGTAAATATTTCAGACTTTCAACTTTTACAAACCAAGAAGCAACACTGGAGAGATTATGTAGTTACATATGCTATATAGCCATTTAAAACTTAACCATTTAAAAATGCATCCGACGCTCGAATTCGGCTGAGGTCATGATCTCAGGGTCGTGAGCTTGAGCCCCGAGCTGGTGGACTCTGCGCTGGGCGTGGAGTCTGCTTGTGATTCTCTCTCTCTCCCTCTCCTCCTGCCCCTCCCCTGCTCCCACTCTCTCTCTCTCTCTCTCGAAAATAAATAAATAAATCTTTTTTTAAAAAATAAAATTTTAACCACTTAGAAATGTAAAGGCCACTCTTAACTCACCAAACCATGACAAAAACAAAGAAACATAGATGGCTGGTCAGATTTGGCCCCTGATCTAAAGTATCAAAAATGCCCTAATACAGAGATGTTGGTAGTAATAAAAGTATTAATACAGTCCCTGAAACTTATAGGTCCAAGCTTATGAAATTATTTCACACATTTTACCTTGTTTAATTTACAGAGTTCCTACTTCCCTACCATCATTTTAAGTGATACCCCCAGGGGGAGTTCTTAGGGAACCATTTGATTTAATGCCAAGGGGACAGAACCGTCTTTTTTGTCTGAAATGTTCATAAAAGGGACATGATTTGTGGCATCGGCTGGCATGTGAATGAGGGCCAAGCAGCTCTGTATGCTGTTTTATTGACATTGCCCTCAACGAGACAGGATTTAGAGTAAACCAATAGGTAATGCACAATACCACCAAACCCTTAGAAGGATTTTCAAGGATGAAAGACATGTGATCAGGTTTCCAGTACAGACTTTGGAGTTTTTTTACCTACTTGCATGTAGGGTCCTCTACTGACTAGCCTGTTCCAACCATTGTTGAAGAAACAAAACTTCTATTGTAGACATTTCTGTGTATTTTTTGGAAGCCCCAATGAGAGTCACCCCAACTCAGTTTTGCGGAAATCATCCTAATGTGTGAGACAGTGGACATTGCCAAATTAAGTACCGCGTGTCAAAAAAGAAAGGAAACTGGAAAATGCGTGCCCTGCTCAACCTCGTAACTAATGTTATACAGAAAAATAATGGGCGTCATGCCCAACGTCATCTCAACACCGAGACAGAAGACAGGAAATCAGTAAAAATCATGGCAGAAGATGTTTGACTTGCTTCTTGACAATGAAGTAAACTGTAACCCCGGGGTCAGGCGGTCCATCCAGCCTTCTGGCCCTATCACTGACCACTCATCATTCTGTGGTTAGTAACCTGTTTCCCCTTCTCCCCTCGCCCCCGCCTCCCGCCAGCCACAGGAATTTGATATCGAACTGAGGAATTCTAACATTCCAGCCAGCTGTAAACATTTCCAGAATGCCTACCTTTTTTTTCCACCCCCCAACTCGTACGTTTGGCTCAAATGCTCCTTGATTCTTAGGACCCGGTCTTGTTTCTTGGAATACCATCATGATGACTATTCCACAAAAAAAGTATCTTGAAAAGAAACGATCATTAGAGGATGTAATAGAGAGAGGTGCTAACCAAAGTTACAATGGCAATTCTATTATAGGATATACATGTATCAAGACATCACACACCCTAAATGTACACAATGCTCTCTGTCAAATATTGTTTAAATTTTAAAAACCTCAGAAAATATCTTGGCAATGGCTATGTTTTTTCTCTTGTGACCCATATAAACCCAGAGCAGTATAAACCACAAGCATGATGGTCCAGCCACAAAGAGTGCTTCTCCCTCTCCCTCTGCCTCTCCGCCCATCATGTGCACTGTCTCAAATAAATAAATAAAATCTTTGTTACTATTAAAATGAGAGGAGTTTTTAAACTTACTTGTGAAATACACATAACATAAAATGTACCGTCTCAGCTATTTTTAAGTGAACAGGTCGGGGGCGTTGAGTACATTCCCATGATTGGGCGATCATCACCCCCCACCCATCACCACAACACTCTGTATGTTGCCAAACTGGATGTCTGTACCCGTTAAACACTACCCTCCCGTCCGTCCCTCCTCCCAGCCCCTGGCAACCACTGCGAATGTGTCTCTGTGGATTTGATGATGTTAAGTACTTCCCATAAGTGGAATCATACTAATGTGTCCTTTTGTGACTGTCTTATTACACTCCGGCATAATGTCCTCAAGGTTAGCAAAGGGAGTTTTTAAAAGCTCCTTTCACAAGGCACAAAACTGTAGAATACAGTAACCCCAATTTAGGATCCTTTAGAACAAGCTCGGGTAGAATTAGTGCTTCTGGGATCCAGTGATTGGTTCCTCCGCATGCAAAGATGAACAACATAATTAAAATGCATGTTTCCCTCCTTCCGACAGTGTCCACTTCCTGTAAAGACATGGGGGCAGGTTCAGACTTTAGTCTGGGGATTTAATTAGAAACTTAGTCCTGAGAAGGAATATCTCCCAATTAAAAAAACAGGACACAGGGTAATAACGAATAAAAATGATTTAAAAGTGCATTGGAAACGTACCCTGATCTATCTGTGCAAAGTGATAAAGATGATTTGGGTGTTTATGGGCGTCTGTGTCCGATAATAGCCAAATGTGCTCAATGCTGAGAAACAACATAACGTGCTTTTGATATTGTCGTTTTCTGAAATGGTCATCTTGTTTTGTGGTTATGTAAAGCCTTATTAGGCACTCTGTTTAACAGAGATGGAACGGCTACTGTTTTGCGGCATTGGGAAGGACCCTTCTTCCTCACGTGTTTTTGCATCTTCTTGCTTCATGGCTTCTTACCTGATTATTGATTTTAAAGAGCAGTAGTGCATCCCACACTTGGGGTATCATGAATAATAATGAGTTTGTTTGGCCTTAATACAGTAAGCCAAACCTGCACGTAAGTGTAAAGGGCACTAATTTGTAACACACCGTGACTCCTGAATTTTACTTCGAGCTTCTTCAGCAATTCTCTAACCTCAGATGAGATGCGCGGCTTTTCATGCACAATGTGAAATGAAGCACCTGGGTAGATCGTGAGTCTTCAAAGGAGATGGTAGCTGAAACTGCAATCCATTAAAAAAAAAAATCGAGACAAAAAAGCCAGAAAGTGAGCAATGCATAAAACAGCCAGATAGTACGTCTGCTTCTCATCCCTGCCCCTCCTCACTCCTGGGGGGGGCTCAGTACCACCCTTGGGTCTCCAAGCACAGTTTGAAGACTACTGGTAGTCTCTAAAGGGCCACCGCACTCGGTTGTAAAACACACACACAAAATAATACACAATTATATTAAAACGATGTAAATTAATTTGAAAATGAATGATTAATATTTCTTTTTTAAGATTTTATTTATTTATTTGACAGAGAGAGACATAGCAAGAGCAGGAACACAAGCAGGGGGAGTGGGAGAGGGAGAAGCAGGCTTCCCGCCGAGCAGGGAGCCCGACGTGGGGCTGGATCCCAGAACCCTGGGATCATGACCTGAGCCGAAGGCAGACGCTTAACCGACTGAGCCACTTAGGCGTCCCCAGATGATTAATATTTCTAAAAATAAAAGTTACCATCAACAAAGAAGAAAGTCAAGAATGTGAAAGACTATTTGGAACACATAGTTTATAAGTGTTTATAAGTGATATCAAGAATAAAATAATTCGGTGCACCTGAGTGGCTCAGTTGTTTGAGCGTCTGCTTTTGACTCAGGTCATGATCCCAGGATCTTGGGTTCAGGCCCTGCATCGGGCTCCCTGCTCACGGGGGAGCCTGCTTCTCCCTTTCCCTCCATGCTCTCTTGCTCTCTCTGTCAAATGAATAAATAAAATCTTTAAAAAATTATTTTAAAAAGAATATAATAATGCAATGTATTATAATGCATTCATATACATAAGAATATATATATATATTATTATATCATCTACAAAGAGAAAAACCAGGAATGCACAAGAGTATTTAAAACATGTTTTACTCCAAACATATCAAGGACATAAGAATGTGTTGTATTATAATACCTTTATATACATAAGAATGTAAATGAATATCTGTGTATATAAGAATATATAAAAGTACACACACATAGACACACAGTCTGATAAATCAGTAAGAAAAGTGGCAGAAAGGGCATGGCTCAGTTGGTGGAGTGTGGGACTCTTGATCTCAGGGTTTTGTGTTCAAGCCCCACGTTGGGGATTACTTAAAATCTTAAAAGAAAGAAAAGTGGGGGAAAACTCCATACAAAGTAGGCAAGAAACCAAATAGCACTTGGAAGAAAAAACCTGAATGGCCAATAACACATGAACAGCTGTCTTTTACTCGCGGACAGAGAAATTCAAGTTAAAACATGAATAAAACTCCCTTAAGTTGAGCAAAAAATTACATCACTGTGTAAAGTACTAAGGAAAACATGAAGCAAAAAAAAAGAAAAGGATCCTCTTACTGTTAGAGGGAGCATGGATTGACACACCTCTTTGGGAAGCCTTCTGGAAGCCTCCATAGAACTGAAGATGCATTCAGCCTTCCAGCTAGCTGTCTACTTTTGAGAATCTTGTGTGCACAGAATCATGGACAAGAATGTCCCCAGTACTGCTTGTAATAATGAAAAATTAGAAATCAGCCACATTGGAATAATCCATTTTAAGTAAAATGAATGAACTGTGATTGCAGGTATCAAACCAATCCATGTCAAACTTAATTATGAATGAAAGATGACCTTCAGCATACCATTTACATATGTTTATAGATGTATGGATGGTAGGTAGGTAGATAGATAGATAGATAGATAATAGATAGATCGATCTAGATGATGAATGGATGGATGGATAGATAGATGGATAGATACATAGATATATTGGATGATGGATGATGGATGGATAGAGATGATAGATAGATACATAGATTGGATGGATGGATGGATGGATGGATGGATGGATGGTTGGATGGATGGATGAACAGACAGACAGATGCATATGTATTAGAATGATAAGAAAACCCAGGGATCCAAGAGAATGTTAAACCAAACTGATTAAGGTCTGCTGGGAAGAGAGCTAGGGAAATAAAATCAAGGGCATGTACATAGGGTATTTAAAAATATTTCTCAAGGACGCCTGGGTGGCTCAGTCTTAAGGTTAAGCGGCTGCCTTCAGCTCAGGTCATGATCCCAGGGTCCGGGGATGGAGCCCCGCATCGGGCTTCCTGCTCCGCAGGAAGCCTGCTTCTCCCTCTGCAGCTCCCTCTTCTTGTGCACGCTCTCTCTCTCCCCCTGACAAATAAATAAAATTAAAAAATCTTTAAAAAATATTTCTCTAACATGTTTTAAGACCCATCATAGAGAAAGCATAAAGGAAATATGGCAAAGCTCTTGACACTGCTCTGTCCTCCGCAATATCAAGCCTGCTAACGTTATCTCTTCAAAAATATATTTCTAGGATATGAGGAAAATTACATTATTTTCCTAGTGAGAAATGGTGGCTCATAAGTCTCAAGTGTCTTAAGTAATTTCAAGTGGAATATGCAATTAATAATTGATATGTTTATTTTCCTCGTTCATTCATTTCATGTTTTTCCCCCCTGTTTAAATGTGATTGTTTTTATATATCAGCAAACACTATCAAGCAACAAATAGTTGAGATCTTCCCATTTGAAAATATGAATTTTTGGGGGGCGCCTGGGTGGCTCAGTCAGTTAAGCGACTGCCTTCGGCTCAGGTCATGATCCTGGAGTCCCTGGGTCGAGTCCCACATCGGGCTCCCTGCTCGGCAGGGAGTCTGCTTCTCCCTCTGACCCTCCCCATTCTCATGCTCTCTCTCTCAAATAAATAAATAAAATCTTTAAAAAAAAAAGAAAATACGAATTTGTTTAAGGAATAAGTTAGCTCGCATGTGTTTTATTGCTAGCCTCGGTTAGTTGCAAGAGTGTAAGTACCAATGTCCCCTGAATGTAGCAAAGCTATGCCCCTGTGCATGGTGTCCTCCTGTCCTTGCTGTCTCTTTCTTTCCCATAATCAGACTTTCTGGTCTGGACTTTGTATCCCTTTCAGTGAGGGAGGCAATCCCGACTGTGGTGCCCCTGAAATCCTCAATGTGTCAGACACCAGAGAGTCGTATACGATTTGATGTTGAGGGAAGCAAGTCTGGGAAGAGAACACCATACTTCCAGGGAGGAGGAGCAGAGGAATAGCGCCAATCCTTATGGAACCTGCTCAGGTCATCCTTGCTTGAAAGGGAAGAATATTAGAGACTTGTTGCCAATGTTTTTAACTACACACATCCTTTATACATATGTATATGACACACTCACATGAACAAATATGTCTCTCTGTATGCCCTACATATATGTCTCTCTCTCCCTCTGTCTCTCTGCATACACACAATTATTTTTTTTTTAAAGATTTTATTTATTTATTTGAAAGGGAGAGAGAGCACAAGCAGGAGGAGTGGGAGAGGGAGAAGCAGGCTCCTGGCTGAGCAGAGAGCCCGACGTGGGGCTCGATCCCAGGACCCTGGAGATCATGACCTGAGCCGAAGGCAGACGCTTAACCGACTGAGCCACCCAGGCGCCCCTGCATACACACAATTATTTATTACGATATGTAATTAAACCTTATGTTATATATTAACGTATTGGTTATTAATATATCAACACTAATACATTCATATCTGTAAGAATGCAAATGAATGTTATGCTAATTAGCATATTAGTATGTGCCTCATAATAATATGTTACATGGTATATCATATCACATAATATATAATAATATATCAACCTTTATTATATTCAGATAATATATTATTACTTGATATAATAATATAGTTCATATATTTATATGTATCATATTTATATTGATATAGTATTTATGTATTAAGAAATACTATGTGCACAATAATTTAGAGTGTTTTATGTCACATAGGGTTCTAAATATGCTACATTTGTTGCTTTCCCAATTCAATCTTCACAACAGCCATGAGCTATTCTTATACCCATTTTATACAGAGTACCGATACCCCAAGAGGCAAGTTACATGAGGTTCCATGACAAGAAGCGCTAAGGGTGAGCAGTGATTTGATTCCAGCCTGCGTGGCCTAGAGAGATCCCTTCCTAACTGTTGGAAGTTGCCATTGGTTTCCACTTTTGCCAAGTGCATGATGGCACCTCAGAAGATATGAATGAGCCATATATCCAGAAATCTGTCATATTGAATTTACCTTAACAGCTTTCAGGTTAGTCCTCACCATATGCATTCAACATCCATTGTCACTCTTAGAAGTATTGGACCACATCTCCATGTAACAAGTGCATGTCCACCTCCAAAACCAAAAGAGGGAGATGAAGCATCCTTGGTAAATTGCATTTGTCTCGCTGAGGATACAGATGTTGCAAAGGAAAAGTTGTAGATGCATCTAGGTTAATCACCAAAGAGAATCACGAATAGCCCTGGATCTATTTAAGTAGGTCGTGTATGGAACATTCTCTATGTATTGAATATTTTAAGCCCCATTATTATCATTATCATCTACAGCTACATTTATCATCATCCGCAAGTAATGGAAAATGTTTTTGCGAACTCCCACAGCGCTGTGTGCTCATTTCAGAACGTCCTGTGCTCTTAATGCATTTCTTAATGGTGGTTCCAAGTTGTGATGGGGAGCAGGGGCTTTGGAAGTCAAAATGCCAGTATCTCATTGCAGCCTCATGTTCAGGTGGAGACAGCCCTGCCCATCTTACAACAGACACCAATAATACACCGAGCTCAAATTACCAAGACTTCACTTACTGAAACCAAATGAAATATCAATAATCCTTTTTAAGGTAATTATTGCACATATAAAATCCACCTCTGATTTTTGTACAAACAAGCACAAAATGGGAAGATGAAAAGATATTGCAGATGCATTCAGACGTTGAGTTTCTGACCAAGGAGCTTCACCATAAAATAATTAGTTGCAGCTTTAAAGGAGATCTTATCTTATGCTTATCTTAAATTGGAGTTGGTCATCCAGATGAATTGGAATGGCTATCTGTGTGTGAAGAATTGGTAGAAATACAAGAGCCTTGGGTTGGGTTCTTAAGAAACAGAAGCTGAGACAAGAATGTGGGTGCAGTTGATTCACGGAAGGAAAAACCAGCAAAGAAGGTTGGTGGGCGGGGGTGGGGAATGCCAGGAAGCAGACAGGCCATGACAAAGGGACAGCCTCTGCACAATGCAGCCTTAGTCTGACATCATGGTGGGGCTCGATGTCATGGTCCCCATGGTGGAGAGGTAGGGTGTCACTTTCCGGGTAGGGCAACTCATTGTCAACCAAGGGCAATGCTCTAGGGGGAGACCAGCTGTGAGCCATTGGCACCTAATTCGGACAGCTGATAGACAAGTGCACTGGCCCCGTGAGGGGGCGCTTGGGCAAGGTACCAAAACAGCATCTATCACACCTACCAACTCCTACACATGGAAGTCTCTTTAAGCATTCATTTACAATAATATGTCTCTTCCTGCTGTGACTCCTAACACCTACCACTCAGAAATTCCAACACCTTGAATTCAGATTAAATCATGATTCTTATGCTGGCCAAAATTGTACATAATTTTTTTTTTTTTTTTTTTAAAGATTTTATTTATTTATTTGACAGAGACAGAGATAGCGAGAGCAGGAACACAAGCAGCGGGAGTGGGAGAGGGAGAGCAGGCTTCCCGCCAAGGAGGGAGCCCGATGTGGGACTCGATCCCAGGACCCTGGGATCATGACCTGAGCCGAAGGCAGACGCTTAACGACTGAGCCACCCAGGCGCCCCAAAATTGTACATAATTTAAGGCCATGGTTTCTAAATCTTTATGTCTATCCCCACTGTAAGGTACAGATTTGTAAATAGCAGGTTGTTGTTTTATAAGATTTATTGGCATGATTTCAAAATCTGTGGTTCGTTTTGTACACGTGTTTTCCTGGCTTATAAATCCATATACTTAGTTAGAGCTGATGCTTAGAATAACGATTTCTCAATAAGAAGTTGAACAGGATTTTTAGCAGGTTTTATAAATCAAGTGCAAAATATATAGTTGAAACTTCTAAAAGCAAGGATTTATGTATCCTCACAATAAATCATGAGTCTAAATATTCAGAGAGTCCCACTGATTTTGTGTTAATCTGGTCAATTGGTGGGTAAATACTTCATGCCTTTTAATCCAATTCATATTCATAATTAGAACTCATTATTTCCGTAAATATCTGTCGATTTATGGTTATCCTAAATGCGTGCGTTTGGAGGAGGTTGGAAGCTTGCTTGCATATTAACAGTTACCGAGGATAAGAAATGCTATCACCATGAGAATGAATGAAAAATGTACAACAATAATATTAAGTCCCATACGTAAAGGATAAAGCAGAATTTGAAATCTCTCCACTTCCGTTCTCAAAAATACACCATACAGTAATTATTCTTATGTGATATTAATTCAACTTTATAACTAATGTTTTATGATTGACTTAACATTTTTATGCCTACGTCTTTATTTTATTCTGACACTAGGAAATAGGCAGGGTCCGTAGAATGTCTATTGACTCCAGTTGAGAAACCGAGCCTCAGACACTCCATGCATTTCCGAACGTCACGGAGGCAGTCTGGACATCACGGCTGCTCGCTCTGGGTCCTGCCCTCCAGCTGTCCTCACACTCAACCCCGTGCGCTTTAGCATGGACCCAAATGCTAATCAGGAGGGAAGCCTCTTTATGGAGACTCTCCTCTCTTTCCTCAAAGTCTCTATACTCCAAGAATCATGCAAAAGGTT
This sequence comes from Neomonachus schauinslandi, assembly GCF_002201575.2. Lineage (NCBI taxonomy): Eukaryota > Metazoa > Chordata > Mammalia > Carnivora > Phocidae > Neomonachus > Neomonachus schauinslandi. The sequence continues at coordinate 122,817,442 of NC_058419.1, forward strand.
GGAAAGTTCATTGCTTTATACCCTTCTCCATCACCATGGGAGGGAACAATATGTCGGCAACTCACCGCCAACATAAGCCACGTCTATAATTGTTATTACAACTTACCTCTCAGCATTATATGTGTTGCCAAATGCCAGAGGACACTGACCAGGGCTCACCTGTTATGGTTGATGCACGGACTAACAGTTATGCCCACAGAGAAATCCCATCAGCCTTGCAACTGGGGAGCTGGTTCACTAGCGGTCTTACTGTCATAAAAAAAGAAATATGGATTTAATTTTCAATAAAGAATTAAATACTTTGTTAATATTATTAAACATGAAGGTAATGTCTTAAAATTTTAATCAATGATTAATGTCATGATGGGAAGGCTGTATGCAAGGGGGCTGTCACAGAAAATGTGTTCAGTATTCTATATAAATGACTAAGTGACCATTTAAAAAGATGAAATACAGGGAGGAAGTGGAATTTGGGTGTGACTAGGTCAGGAGGATGTTGAACAAGGTGACTATATAATTTCATCATTCATGCAGGACTAGGGAGAAATAGGGACAGAGAAATTTTACAATTTTATGAATTTTATAATTGTAAAAATATTAATTAAAAAGAGAAGTTTGATCAAATTGTTGGAGCTGTGTATTAGTCCTATTTAAAAGTATATGTTAAAAAAAAAAAAGAAGATAGTAGGAAGGGAAAAATGAAGGGGGGGAAATCGGAGGGGGAGACGAACCATGAGAGACTATGGACTCTGAGAAACAAACTGATATGAGGAATTCTTAATTGCAGGAACCAAACTGAGGGTTGCTGGAGTGGGGGGTGGGGTGGGAGGGATGGGGTGACTGGCTGATAGACACTGGGGAGGGTATGTGCTCTGGTAAGCACTGTGAATTGTGCAAGACTGTTGAATCTCAATTCTGTACCTCTGAAACAAACAATACATTATATGTTAAAAAATAGAAAAAAACGAAGATAGTAGGAAGAGAAAAATGAAGGGGGGGAAATCGGAGGGGGAGACGAACCATGAGAGACTATGGACTCTGAGAAACAAACTGAGGGTCTTAGAGGGGAGGGGGTGGGGGAGGGGTTAACCCGGTGATGGGTGTTAAAGAGGGCACGTTCTGCATGGAGCACTGGGTGTTATGCACACACAATGAATCATGGAACACTACATCAAAAACTAATGATATACTGTATGGTGACATAACATAATAAAATAAAATTTAAAAAATATATATATGTTTTATTTATTTATTTATCTGAGAGAGAGAGCACAGGCAGAGGGAGAAGCAGGCTCCCCGCTGAGCAAGGAACCAGATGAGGGACTCTATCCCAGGACCCTGGGATCATGACCTAAGCTGAAGGCAGATGATTAACCAACTGAGCCACCCAGGCATCCCTAAAAGTATTTCTTTAGGGGAGCCTGGGTGTCTCAGTTGGTTGAGAACCCAACTCTTGATCTCAGCTCAGGTCTTGATCTCAGGGTCGTGAGTTCAAACCCTGAGGTGGGCCTGAATAAATTAAGAAAATAAAAATAGAAGTATTTTTTATCTATATACAGAGACACACGCATCATTAAAAACTATTTCTTGGGGTGCCTGGGTGACTCAGTTGGTTAAGTATCCAACTCTTGTTTTCGACTCAGGTCATGATCACACCGTTGTAGGATGGAGCCCCATGTCAGGCTCTGTGCTCAGTGTGGAGTCAGCTTCAGATTCTCTCTCTGTCTCCCTCTCAAATAAATAAATGTTTTAAAAATATATATTTCTTGCATCCTGGTTCTGCGTAAGATGTATATTCGCCTGCTTGGGCTACCGTAACAAGATACCCCAGAATGGTTGGCTTAAATAACAGATTTATTTTCTCATGGTTCTAGAGGCTGGAAGTCCAAGATCAAGGCGGTGGCAGGGTTGGTACCTTCTGAGGATTCTATCCTCAGCTTGTTGATGGCTGTCTTCCCGTGTCCTCACATGGCCCTTTCTCTGCATGTGCTCATGCCTGGTGTCTCTTCCTCTTATGCGGACAGCAGTCCCATTGGATTAGGGCCCCACCTTTCTGATTTCCTTGAACCTTAATTACCTCTTTATACAGTACCCCCAAGAACAGTTATATTGGGGGTTGGGTTTCAACACATGAATTTTGAGGAGATACAATTCCATCTGTGAAATGGGGACAGTGCATTGTATGCTGACTCTCCCTGGACAAGATGCACAGAACAGCAATTTGGAGACTCTGAAAACTGTATGGCCAGTACACAGTCATTGGAATGGCCCAAATCCAACATTAAACGCAGGCAAGGGTGTGGAGAAAAGAGACTCTCATGCATTTCTGGTGAGAACATAAAATGGTATGGTCACATTGGAAGAAAGATGGTTAGTTTCTTAGAAAATGAGACATCCTCTCATCGTGCAATCCAGTAATCCTGCTCCTTGCTATTCATTCAGGACATTGAAAACATGTCCACTGGATGCTGACAGCAGATTTATTCATAATTGTCAAAACCACGGTTTGCTAATATCATCAGTCCAATCTGGAAAGATGTTAGGTATGGAAAGCTCTCAGTAGCAGATAAAAACTAGATTTTTCTCTGAAGCCAATGGCTCACTCTGTTCATTTTTGAAGTACCTAGGCGGGTGCATCAGACATTCTTTTCAACTGTTCTTGCACGAAAACAGCCGCTACCTCAGTTTGCAACTCAAGTAACTGCACATATGCTTCCCTGCAAGACAGCAATCATACTTCAGTATGCAGAAGACCTCCATGTGCACCTCGTTTCACCATGCAGGTGACTAGCGGACCTGTGGAGGGGTTGAGATTTAATAAAATCAACAGTTTTTTTGTTTCATAAAGGTCGCTCTTAAGTGAAGCTGTCTTTTCCCCCCCCATTGTCTCTGAGGCTGGAAGGTACTGAATAACACAGTGACTAACAGTAGATATTGATGCCATTGCTTTGACTGGTTCTAAGTCAACAGTAGTGTTACTTACTATGTTTTGCATCTTAAGTACAAATATCAACATTGAGAGAAAGGCACAAAACATGATGATGTTCTGAAAATTGTTCTGATCTCCTGTTTTGATCTCCTTCTGACGCTCTTGGGAAATCCAGGGGTCCAGAAACTACATTTTGATCATGGCTGCTTTAGCCCTAGTATGTTCATTTGTAATTATCCACAATCACAGCTTGAATTTTGGTATTTTGATACATTTTGCTAGAGCAGCTGCTCCTGTTGCAATGATGAGTGATTTGTGGACCACAGACACTGCCGAGGACAAGTCTACCCCCTTGCTTTTCCATTTTCTACGAACGTCATCTACCAAGACATGCATGCCCTTCCCTAAAATTTGTCTTCATATTATGACAGCAAAACAAACAAGTGCATCTTCCACGTTGAACACAGCATTCATACATAATACACCAGGTGTTTCAACGAAACACAACAAACTTGGAAAATCTCTACTGTTACTCCTTGAATTGGCTGAACAATTCGACCAGTGTTAGAATTCACGGATATTTCAATATTCTCAAGTTGTGAATATAAAATTGATGTCATTCCTCTGCTCAGGAAGGTGAGGCTTTGCCAATAGAACCAGCATGCTAACAATCTTCATGTTACTTTTCGTACATGCACAAGAAAACTGGGGAAAAGGATGGATAATTTCCAAAAGTCATTTGATCTAAATGAAAGATCATGCTTCCCAAAATGGCATGCAAATTCATTTTCTGCAGCTCTACATGTTAAATCCACTTGCAGTCACAGGCTTACAAAATAACTACAAAATTTTGAAATAAATGCTGTTACGTCTACAGATCTGTATCTTCTGCTTTTCATGTGCCTTGTGAGATCCCAACAGCATTCATGCTGAATTATAGATATTGACAAATTTTTTTCAAGCAGGTTACAACTTCAGCATCAAATTTCTTGAGAAATGGAAATTTAATTCCTAATTTGTCCTTAATCATGGTCTGTTTTGGAGATTGTTCTTGTCAAAAGGGTTTATTACAAAATTTTTTATGTTTGATCAAAAACATAAATACTTGTAGATTTATGCTACAATATTGTTAACACCTACTATAACAAAATATTCAGATGACTATTTATACACCCTAAGGCAGGACTACTGAGCCTTCTTTTCCAGCACACATTTGCTATATACTTAACCAATGATGATCTGTTGCCACACTGAACCTTGCCCTGAGGGCTTCACATATATTTTGGGTAGCTGCACCAGCTATGACTCAGTGGATGGGTACACCAAATGGCCAATACTACTGGCCGCTATCATCAGAGTATTCAGCTTCTTCTGTTCCAACACCATTTGCATTACCTGTGAGCACCCTGTCCATTTGAAGGACAGTGTTAATTACTTAGCACCTAGAAGGGTGCTTGTATTTCAGGTAGAACCACTCACAAAACTACCTGTTTATTGCACATACCACCAGAGAAAATCACAACAGAATCTGGAACTTCAGAGTGGAAGAATACCCCACCTATCATAGCTTATTTTAATGTAATGATGAGCAATGATGCAATTAACTAAAAATTAAAAATCCGCCACGAATACTAAATTAAAAATGATGCTGAGGAAGTAGACAAAAACATGCACATTTGGAACATGCAAGAAAAGTCCCATGCAAACCAGAAAATGTGGTTACCAGATGTAGAAAGAATTGGGGGAAAAAATAGTCTCGAATGTCATGGAGTACCCAACCTCAGTCGTTCTTGATTTCTGGGAGAAGCGATGATCATCATGATTTGAGAACTTGTTAAAATGTATCGATTGCATCCCCCAGGAGAATGCGCCTATACTCAACATTTTGCCCAGAATTTCAGTGTCCAAGGAGATCCTGATTCTATCGATAGATTCCATAAAACCAACTCTTCAACGGTGGCTATAGATTGAGTTGTTGTGACTATTGTTATAAGAATTTACTGTCACTATTGTCATTTACTGGACAGAAGCCAGGAATGATAAAAACTTCAACATTGTACATTGAGAAGAGAAGAAACAAAATAAAACAAAAATGGTACCATTCCCCACACAACTTTGAAATATCCCACCAGGTATTCATTTACATTAAAAAAAAAAAAAAGCTCCAATAATTATCTGAATCTAGAACCTGACTCGATTTTATATCTAAACTCAAGGAGTACTTTTTTTCACACAGTTTTAATAGGCACTGAGCTTTCCAGGAACACAGCTACCAAGTAATTAGGGGGAAAATTGTCATTTATTTGTTTGGAAATGTACCAAGAGTTGTTAACAATTTCAGAAAAATTTCAACACTGCTCATGGTGTTTGAGTCACGGCCATGAGCAACTCACCCACCAAAGCTTTGGGCTACGTCATTATGTCAGTAGTGAAGATATATATTATATCATTGCATTTTGCTTCCCATTTATTGCTTGTGTGAATTAGGGAATTCAACCTCATCATTAATACTATTAAATTAAGTATATAGGTAAGTTATAGCATAGTGGGTAAGATTTCATCCTTTATCAGATTTGCAGTCTTGGTCAAGTTGTGTACCTCTCTCTGACTCTGTTCTGTCATATGAAGAATAGTGATAAAAAGGACTCCCTTCACAAAGCTTGAGAATTAAGTGAGTTACCACTTTGTGTGAAAAGTGCTTGTGCCTGAGACTTCGTATACACCATATAAAGTTAGCTATCATTAACATCGTCATTATTAGTTATTGCTATACATGTGTGAGCACCAGGGGTATATTTTAAATATTCGGTATATAATAAATAGAAAAATATTATTATAGAAGTGGGAGATTTATGTCTCTCAAATCGACAGAAGGAATTTAAGGAACCCAGTTGAGAGACAATGAAAATCCCCTTCAGTGAGAGACGTGACTTTAGGTCTACCTTTTTAAAAGAGGCATGCTTTACTCCTCTTTCCTGAAATTTATCCTTTTGTTGTTATCATTGAAATGTTCCTCCAAACTAGAGAAGAAATCTTAATTATACTTGGACCTGTAGATAAATTAAACATTCCATCACTCAGTACTAGAATGCATTTCCTTTACATTCACTAAGCGTTGATTGAAAGGATTTTCTACATATGAGGGAACAGAGTCAGAGAGAGGTACACAACTTGACCAAGACTGCAAATCTGATAAAGGATAAAATCTTACCCATTATGCTATAACTTCCCTAATTCGCATTTACAGAGATGTCTTCAGACATCTGAATTACATTTTCACTCCCACAAAAGCAACATCATGGAGTCACACTGCAAACTATGGCCATGCCACCTTCCTTTGTATTCACGAAGTCTTCGCTTGTCATGTCTGCTCAACGCACATCCAACTGATATTGCAACCTCATCTGTCAAAACTTTTCATAATCAACTGATTTCTTCCTCTGTGCTCTCCTAGGTGCCCCGGGCATTCGGCACCACCACAGTGGTGGTAATACTTCAGTGTCTTGGGGTTGCTGAGATGCAAATCTATTTGATTTCTGCTGGTAAGCATTGGCAACCCTAAGACAAAAGAGATTCTGAGAAATGACAGGGGTTTCATAACTTCTTGTAATACAAGTCAAATCATGCGTGATTTTCTTGGCTCTGTTTTAAGGAGTAGAACCAGGGACTCTTGCTAGCTATATATATATTCATCTTCCTGAAAAAATATGATTGCTTACATTTTTTCCCTCATTCTCTGGATCTCCTGAGCTTAACTAATGCCTATTTGCCCTCTGCCCACCCCCAAAATTACTCTTTAAAGTCTTGCAATATTGGATGTGGATACTGCTCTTTGGTTCTTGAGCCTTAAAGCAAATAGATCCATTTGTCTTTCCATATCAGGAAAGAGCAAACTGCAATGACTTATCAGAAAAAAAAAAAAATTCCACACTGTCTCCTACCCAAGTTATCAATAAACCCTGTCTGAAGAATTCACTTAATGAAGATTGATGGAAGGAGAAATAGCCCCCCTACAGTCTAGCTTTGTGAAACATCAGGAGTTTGTGTTCTCTGATTGTTTGCACAACACTGTTTTGGACATGGCCAAATGGCATTCAAATTTGGCTTGGGTGCTCTACCATCTGCTTGGGTTGAGGACGCCACACAGAAATGTCCTTATAGCCCGCCATGTCAGTGGTTGTAGAGATGCTGTGGTCAATGTTGACCCCTTTGTCTTTTAACCTCACCATATTAAAGCCCATCTAAAAAAATTACAGCTTCATGTTGCGGAACACTGTTTGTTTCTGCTAATGAATCCATTGACTCTGTTGTTTTTAATGGAACGGCAAATGCTGAGTTCACTCCGATTAACTTAATGGACTAGATTATGGTTTATTTCTATAATTCTAATTTTTATTTACATGTGTTTTTTTCATTTTTATCATATGCATTATAACAGGTGTAGGAAATATCCCTTTTCTCATGTTGCCCATCCCCAACCCACTCTCCTCTAGCAACCAACAGTTTGTTCTCTATATTTATGGGTCTGTTTCTGTTTGTGCTTGTTTGTTCATTTGTTTTGTTTTTTACATTCCACATATAAGTGAAATCATACAGTATTTGTCTTTCTCTGTCTGGTTTCTTTCACTTAGCATAATACCCCCTTGGTCCATCCATGTTGTTGCAAATGGTAAGACCCCATTTCTTTGGTAAGACTGCATAATATTCCATCACACACATTCCACTTCTGTACCCATTCACCTATTGATGGACACTTGGGCTGCTTCCATGTGTTGGCCACTGTTATAATGCTGCAGTAAATGCAGGGCTACATATATCTTTTCAAATTGGTGTTTTCATTTTCTGTGGGTACATACCCAGAAGTAGAACTGCTGGGTCACATGACAATTTTATTTTTAATTTTTCAAGGAAACTCCTTACTGTTTTCCACAGTCACTGCACCAGTTTGCATGCCCACCAACAGTGCACAGGGGTTCCTTTTTCTCCACATCATCACCAACACTTGTTATTTTTTGTGTTTTTGATACTAGTCATTCAGACTGGTGTACAGTGATACCTCATCGTGAATTTAATTTGCATTTTCCTTGTGATTAGTGATATTGAACATCTTTTCATGTGTTTATTGGCCATCTGGATGTCTTCTTTGGAAATGTCCAATGAGGTCCTCTGCCCATTTTTTATTTGGATTATTTGGGTTTTTATGGTGTTGAGTTTTGTGAGTTCTTGTGTATTTTGGATATTAACCCCTTATTGGATATATCACTTCCAAATATCTTCTCCCATGCAGTAGGTTGTCTTTTTGTTTTGTTGATGGTTTCCTTCACTGTGAAAAAGCTTTTTGTTTGGTGTAGTCCCAATTGTTTATTTTTGCTTTTGTTTCCCTTGCCTCAGAAGACATATCTAGAAAAGTGTTTCTATGGCTGATGTCAAAGAGATTACCACCTGTGTTTTCTTCTAGGAATTTTATGGTTTCATGTCTCACATTTAGGTCTTTCATCCATTTTGAATTTATTTTTGTGTGGTATAAGAAAGTGGTCCAGTTTCATTCTGGTGTGTGTCCAGTTTTCCCAACACCACTTGTTGATGAGACTGTCTTCTCCCCATTGTGTATTCTTGCCACCTTTGTTATAGATTAATGGGTCATAGAATGTGTGTTTATTTCTGGGCTCTCAATTCCAGTGATCTATGTGTCTACTTTTGTGCCAGGATCATATTGTTTTGATGATTACAGCTTTGTAGTCTATCTTGAAATCTGGGATTATGATACCTCCAGTTTTGTTCTTTTTTCTCAAGATTGCTTTGGCTATTTGTGGTCTTTTGTGAATCCATACCAATTTTAGGGTTATTTGTTCTAGTTCTGTGAAAAATGCTATTAGTATTTTAATAGGGATTGCACTCAATCTGTCGATTGCTTTGGGCGTGTCTCCTCTGTAGTATTTTTCCTTGACTCTTGATGTACGTGACTCTGAAGTTGGAAGGTCCTGACTCTCCTGAGAATGTTAAAATGCCCTGTGGTGCAAAGCACAGGGCCATGTCTGGAAATTGATTTCCTTTCCTTCCAACATCAGAAAAAAGCCATGCCAATACCCATGTGAGGAGCAGTGTGAGCCCCAAACCTCCCTGTTGGCTTGAGATCATTCTAAAGTAATTGGTACCTGAGACAGAAGCCTGCAGAACCAGCCTCCCTCCCCACTTACCTCCAGGAGCAGGAGCTAAGGAGATTTCCATTTCCATCCGGAAGAAAGACACACACTTGCCTTTGCCATGAGTGAAGGGAACTAGCAAAGAAACTGCACATATGTCCATGAGACAAGACGTTAGCCTTGAAATCAGCTAATTCCAGAGAGCAAGAAAATAGAGTATGATTAGTGCCTGCCAAGTAACCATGTCCTGAGATCCTTACCAACTCCCCTTTTCCTATAGACCGTAGTGTAAAACAAAAACAAACACATCAGCCCCCAGGTAGGGAAGAAGGTGAGGCAGAAAAACAGAAGTACCATCACTCCATATACTCTAGTTGGCCAGTCTACAACAGACTCCAGCTGGGGAAAAAGAAATGTTTGAAATTAAAGTCAAGGGTTTTTTTTGTCTGTAATTGGATAATTTAAACAACTGAATTAACAGTAGATTATATGACCAAAACCAGTTGAAGGGGAGAGACTCCTCTCATTGAAGGTGTTCATAGAGGCAGAAAGAGCAACATTAGGATGGATTCTGATTCCATGTTAGGAGTCCAAGTGGTAAGGATCCCAACCATGTGCTCAATGAATATTTATCAAGTTCTGACTAAAGCTACAGACAATGCCAAGTACCAGGGAATTCGAGAGAAATGGGACATGGTGCATCTACTGGATGAGGTCATGGTCTTGGAGAGAAGTACAGAGAGACCTGGGCCCTCGGAGAATGCCTCACCCTCTCTGCTGCATGTTCAGCAATAGATCTCCTATGAACCCAGTGGTCACCCATTCTCAACAGAGACAATATCCTAATAAATTGAAGGAGTGATGCCATGTTCTCCACTCTCAGAAAATAAGATAATTAAATGAACACTAGTTGACATTTACTTTAAAGAGGCCATTCTTAAAGCATTTCTTATGTGGCTCCTCTATTAAGTACAATCAATATTATGCTTTGGGATTAGTGGATCATCTTTTAAAATCTTTGTTACAATTAAAACTGGGAAGACAAAGTGAATGCCCATAAAATAATGAACAATAACAGTCTCAGTGTATTTACCTGTTACTCTGAAGCAATTACAGTAAATGCTGGAGGATTTTACTAGGGTCAGAGGTAACCTGATTAGTAAAAAGCCCTCATAAACAAGGTGGGACTTGCAGAATGATTAGCATTTATCCCAAAAGAAGGGGGAAGAGAAGTTTTTCCATAGGAGAAAAGGATAAAATGAGCAAAGGCACTGAGGGTTAGGAGGGAGTGTTTATTTTTTTTTAAAGATTTTATTTATTTTTCAACAGAGCGAGACAGCGAGAGAGGGAACACAAGCAGGGGGAGTGGGAGAGGGAGACGCAGGCTTCCCGCTGAGCAGGGAGCCCGATGTGGGACTTGATCCCAGGACCCTGGGATCATGACCTGAGCCGAAGGCAGACAGACGCTTAACGACTGAGCCACCCAGGTGCCCAGGAGGGAGTGTTTTGAGAGGCTTTGCTTAAATCACACTGATGAACGTAGACTTTGGTCATTGGAGAATGGTCAACATGAGTTTGCATAACTAAAAAAGTAAAAACTTAAAAGAGTCCTAGAAATCCAGAGGGGAATGGTCAACATGAGTTTGTATAGGTAAAGAGGGAAAAACTTCTTAGGAGAGTCCTAGAAATCCAAAAATTTGCATCTATGAACAATGGAAGAGCACAGTAAGGTTTGGAGCAGGGAGTTGGGATATAAATAAAACTTAAATGAGATCAAGCTCATAGAAGTCATTACCAGTAGACAGAAATAGGAGAGTCTCCAGCTAATGAACTTCACTGGGATGGTGCTGGCATCCTCCAGTCAAGAAGGTGAGTGGGATGGGGCGCCTGGGTGGCTCAGTTGGTTAAGCCACTGCCTTCTGCTCAGGTCATGATCCTGGAGTCCCTGGATCGAGTCCCGCATCGGGCTTCCTGCTCGGCAGGGAGTCTGCTTCTCCCTTTGACCCTCCCCTCTCTCATGTGCTCTCTCTCATTCTCTCTCTCTCAAATAAATAAATAAAATCTTTAAAAAAAAAAAAAGAAGGTGAGTGGGAGAGGTAAAGTCAGGGTGAATGGAAACAAAGGTGTGTCAGATTTTCTCGCTTGCACAAGTATGGCCGACTAGCTATGCCAAACCAACATTCCCCCCAGAAAATACATAGCAATTCCGGATAAAGTGTAACAAACATTGTTTTAAATACAGAGTTCATTATAAGGAAGTGGAAATAGTTAATTTCTAGGGGTAGAAATGTAACAGCACAAGAAATAAGAGTGTCCAGAGGGATTAAAACTTCTCTAACGGAAGTAGCCATTTCCAGGACAGAGAGTACACAAGACCTTGGTCTGATACCTAGGATGGAGTTGAAATTGAGACCTCTTTTCTGCAACCAAGAACTCAAAAGGCTCCTCTGCTGGTCAAAATTTGCACTAGAAAAAATATCCACCTGTTAATACAAGGAAATAAAGATACATGCTCTTTCGATCTGAAATCGATTGGAAAAATGTCTCCTTTGACAATTTACATAGAACTGCTGTAGTAAAGGTTTGGGAATTCAACCTTATATTTGGTGCATGATTTAAGAAGGCCCAACACAATAAATGATTACCTTAAATAGGACTAGTATTGGTACCACACCAGCACCTTCAAGGTGGTTCTTCCGTGGAGCAATGCACCCTCAAAATGAGTAGGATTCTCGCAGAGAAAGCATATGGTAGGTAAATACACAAACCCCAATGACAAAACGCACAAGGCAACAAATCACAGACCACTGAGAACAAGAGTTAGTTATGGGAGCAAACAGCAGGTTAGATCTTTAAAAAATGAATCTTTACACCATACCCATCATCCTCTCCCCAATAAGCTGTATCAACTTCCTTCATCTTATTCCCAGTAAACTATTCCTACAACTTCCTTCATCCTTTAACACAAGAAATACACCAACTTTCATCATCCTATTGCCCATAAAATATATCAAACATCTTCCATTATCGGGGTGCCCGGGTAGCTCAGTAGGTTAAGTGTCTGCCTTCAGCTCAGGTCATGATCTCAGGGTCCTGGGATCAAGCTTTGTGTCAGGCACCTTGCTCAGCAGGGAGTCTGTTTCTCCCTTTGCCCTGCCCCCCATGTGTGCTTTCTTTCTCTCTCAAATAAATAAAATCTTTTAAAAAAATCTTCCATTATCTTATTCCAAATAACTATTTATACCAAATACCATCATGCTACCCCCAGTAAACTATTTCTTGTGGAGATGACTCCATGACTGGGGCATCTCCTACAATCTCATTGCATTTTCACCTCCCCACCTTGGTCTAGCGATTGTTACTTGGAACACCAAGGTTGGCTACATCCAGAGATGACCTATTTATCAAGCAATCCTCAAGAAGCCAGGCAAAGCCACAGCCCTGGATGATTGAATGATTATGACAGAGGGGCATCCAGAGCCTTGGAGGGAGATTTATACCTTGGTTGAGAACCGGGACAGTTCAGACCAACTCCACAGGAGATCTGATGCTCCATTGTTGACAACTGTGTAAAGACTTCTTTAAGTGAAGCAATTGCCCTGTGTGGTGTCCTGTCCACAGGTAGGAAGAGAAATCAAATGTCACTGTTTTTTTTTTTTTCTATTTCCAATGTGGATTCATCATCTTGGACTTTAAGATCCTTTTATACCCACTTATACTCTCCATCTGTTATAGTCCCTTCCAGAAATGAGTCCTGCATCCTTCTTACCTGGCATGTAAAGAATGCTTTTATGTATCGTGAAATGATCATGTTCTGACTTCCAGGAATGCATCCTGGTTCTGCTATTCTGGAATTATGTGAACAAGAAAATATAGGTGTCTACATATACCATGATCTTATAAATGTCAGTCATGACTACTTGCTTCCTTATATTTCCTAGAACAATCAATATTTAACCTATAGCTCCCTAATAACCTTTACTTTTTCAATTTTATACTGGATCAGTAGAGGAAAATCAGTCTTCAGTTACCTTATTACTCTTCCCAGGCAGAAGTTCATACAAAGGCACTTGGACATTCTTGAGGTCATTGATCACACATCCTGAAAGCTGCAGATATTAATTTTGGTTTGTAATTCTTTAATATGCAAAGAGCCTTAATATTGTTTTGATTGTTTGCCATGCATTTTGGCTTTGAGACTATCAGCTGATGTTAAACATTGCCCTTTATGGGCTTATGGAGATTCTGGAAGTTTATCGCTTACAAAACTTGCTGAAGGTAGTAAGAGGCAATATGGCCCAGTTTTGTTTTGTTGGTTAAGGGTAATGGAACCCGTTTTAGGGGAAAGAAATACAGAGTAAATTCCCAAGAGAGGAAATGCCATAGAAGTTGGATTGGGAGGCAGACGATTTTTAGCAGAGAAGAACTGGAATGGTAAAAGAGTTTGAGAGCTGTCAAATAGAATTCTGCTAAATACATGAAGATTCTTTGTTATATGAAAAAAAAATACAGTATAAAATAATGTATATAGAAAGGTAACTTTTGTGTTGGAAAGGGGTTTAAAAAGATTACCTATTCATTTTTTATTTGCATAAAAGAAACACTGGAAGGATACCTAAAAATCTAATAAATAATTTGCAAAAAGATGAAATGTGAGCAGGAAGTGTCACAAAGCATACTTTTTATATTATTTTAAGTTTTGAATTATCAGAAAGTCTTACTCATTTTAACATTAAATGAAATTTAAGTGGTTTGTAAAGGTGATAAAGATATAGATTAAATCATTAATCCCTGATTTTCTAGTGTAAATCCACTATTCAGGACATAATTCTGACCAAGATGGAATTAGTTGAGACAGTAACATTTTGTTTTTTGTTTTTGTTTTTGTTTTTTTAATTTTATTATGTTATGTTGGTCACCATACAATACATCATTGGTTTTTGATGTGGTGATCCACGATCCATTGTTTTCGTATAACACCCAGTGCTCCATGCAGGAGACAGTAACATTTTGAAGGTGAGTACAACTCACTCTTTGAAGAGGAGGCAATTTGGATGTGCCCACTGGTTTTAGGCAAATGATTTATTGCTATATATGTTTTCATGGCTTGAGATTCTCCACAGAAAAATTACTCAAGCAGAACAGATTTACTCAAAAATGAGATCAAAATGAGCCTGAGGATCAGGGAGGTTTTTGACTCTAGAATGTTCAAGGAATATGTCCAGATTATCTGACAAGCCCTCAGGGGGAAAATACAGAAGTGAGGCAGGGACTGTACTTTGAGTGTAAAGAAAGCTCAGGTTCAGAATAAGCAGACACCTTAAAAAATGCCAAGTATACCAGAAAATGTTTCTAATTATCAGTTGCTATCACAGCAACATGGCCTATTGCTTGCTACAGAAGACATGTTTTTCGTCACTGATGTAGAGAAAGCTCAACTGGTCTTCTACTTCTCTTCAGTGAGACTGATGGTTAGGCTAGACAGGATACAGCAGACATGGTTAGATAGGAATGGGAGACTGGGAAGTCTAGAACATTGTCTGCCCAGTGTTCATTGTACTTTCTTTGATACTTGAGTGGTCCTCATACTTTTCTTCTGAGCGGCAATATATCCCATCAGGAGAGGACTCCATGGCCCATCCTGCCTTGAAGCTGGGTGATGTCATGTAACATGGTCTAGGCAATGGAATTTAAGTGGAAATCATTGCTTCGGCTTCCACAAGGATGATCTGACATAAATTAGAATTGGCTGGCTCATCTCTTTTATTCTCTCCTCTTCTTGCCTTGAAGGGATGGGGCACATGATGGCTGGAGCTACAGCTGTCATCTTGTCACCATTGAGGAAAGAGAGAGCAAGAGAATGGACTAATTGTAGCCTTGACCTTCCTGAACCACTGAGCCAAAAGGCACCTCTCCCTTTATAAATGAGAACAGAAACAGTTCATTTATTAATTACGTTAACAAGAGCTAACATTTCTTCAGCATCTACTATGTGTTAGGTTCCTCTCTAGAACCTTCCCCGGTACTGACCTATGTAATCCTTACACCATGTCTATGAAATTAATACTACAGTTATGCCCATTTGACAGAGGAGGAAATGCAGTGCTAACTCACGTTAACACAGGTCCCAAGAGGCAAGTGGGGATTCCAGGTGGAGATTCACACACTTCTCTACCAGGCCCCACTGCATTCCCAAGCCCCCACTGAGCCACCACTCTGAAAGTCATTGTTGGCTACAATTTGAATAGACCTGGTCCCCAGGGGATAACATGCTAGGAAAGGAGTCCCTGAAGCTATTCTCCTAAATCCTGTGTTCATCATTTTCTGGTTTCCTCTTTGTATCTACCCTAACAGCATAAATTTATCTTTCTAATATGTACACCCCCTAGAGTGACAGAGATGGAAAAGGAGGGAGGTGTGTATTACAAAATGAGTTGTCTTACCTGGAAAATGAATTTTTTTTTCCTGTAAAAAACACAGAAGTACGACACAGAAGGGTCACGTGTATATTGACACTAGCCTCTCATCCTCATGACATCTGCTTCTTCCACTCATGTGGGGTTCTAGTGACCCCCGCCCCCATTCCTGTTGTGAGCAAAGAGAATCGCTGAATTAAATGTCTGTTTCCCCATCTGCAGGCTTGATTGGACCAATGCCTACTTGGAGAAAAAGACTTTCTTCTGTCTCTCAGGAACGCTAGATTTGATGTTATTTCAAGTCACTGGTTCACATGGCAACTCCATTCCCCTCCCCCACTCCAAACTCTATCAACCCCCATTTCTATTCCATAGCTGGCCATTTGTAAGGCCTTACAAATTATTTAAATCATCTTAAAATATAATGAGCTTTAATTCACTTAAGCTGAGAGAATATTTTATGTGCCCTGTACAGATTATTTTGTTGAGGTGGTGGAAGGGCAGGGAGACAGGTGTCATGGAAGAATAAGTTCTCCAACGTCTGTCTCAGAGAGTTGTGTCAGCAAAGAATAATTCCTAGGCACACTGAAAAGTAACAAGGCTCTTTCACATAAACTACTTCTCGCCAGATGAGAGCAGTTGCAGCTTAAAGTAAATGTTAATCATTTCTCCAACGTCTGTATCTGCCATATTTATTTTCCTAAAAACCCTGAATAGTCTCTTGAGGGCATTAACAGATACAACCACGGGGAGATGCCTCTGAATTTGGTCCTCCTGCTGCAAAGCAGACATTTGTACAAAACAGCATCTAAGAAATAAGTTAGGGATTCATCCATTCGATCATATTTTATAGTCGATGGGTTCCATATAAAGAAAGGGATGCAATGATAGAACTTACCTTTCCTTCTTGAATACTAAGCCGGTACTTGTTATTTATCAAGGTGCTACAGATTGGCTGTGCTGGGTATATTTATTACGGATGATGTGCATTCAAGAGTTATTGATTTTATTATAGAACACCCTGGATGTGGGAACTAGGAATACATTTTGGAATTCAAATATGTCAGATTCCAGTTTGAGCGGGGGAAGGTGGTTGAGGGCAGGAAGAATCAGTATGAGAAGCTTATGAAGTGGACGTGATAAGGCAGAAGCATTGATTTGCACATTATTCATTTGATGAGCCAGAGGCTTGAAGCAAAGAGCTGCATTGGTTACAGTTTCTATCTTCAAGACCAATACTCATTGTAGTATTGCAGTGATTTAGTTCTTTAACATAACATGTGGTGAACTGTAGGGTTGGTGAACGTTGGCTGTCCATTCGGAAAATACCAAAATGTATTTCTAATTTGTGGAAAAAATATAAAATTTCAGCAATGCATTATGACAACACTTAGTCTACTTTTATAGGCAACCCATCTTTGGCAGTTGTCAAAATATTGGAACCCAAATATTATGAGAATGTTTCATTTGAAAAATACTAATTCTGCACTTCTCATATTATGCTGTGTACTTGTTTCCACTCATAGTCATGGAGTTCATTGCTTTTTCTTGGAAGTCCCTTCAAATCTGCTTATTTTTTTTAATAAGTTTCTGTCTTCCACACTCTTCCCAAAGAGCGGGTGATAATAAATCATCCTGATTTGATTCCTTAATACATTTCTTGCCATTCCTCACTGAGCCGTGGCATAGCATACCTATTCTTTCATGCCAATCGAATTCACAGATTCTTTTATTTCAATTTTGAATCAAAAAATGAATTTTATTGATCCAAATATTGCGATCTACCAGATTCATTAAACGGTGAGGTTTCTTGTTGATGCTTGGAGAAAAGAAAAGTTTTACAACGTTGCTGTGAAAGAATTTGGTATTTGAAAGTGTGTTGCAGGGTGCCTGGGTTGTTCAGTTGATTGGGTGTCCAACTCTTTATTTTAGCTTGGGTCATGATCTTAGGGTTGTTGGATTGGGCCACGTGTTGGGTTCCGCACTGGGCATGGAGCCTGCTTAGGATTCTTTCTCCCTCCCTCTTTATTAAAAAAAAAAAAAAAAAGTATGTTGCTTCTACTTCTTCACCATATAATAGTGATTAAAATGCCATCATGTAAACATCACTTGTAAACATTCAAATATCAATTATAAAAAATACATTTTATACACGCATTATATAAATTATAAAGATTTTACATAACCTTAGATAAATTTTAAAATTACCATGAGTCTTGGTGGCTCACAAAACCTGAGAGGGGGGACTAGAACTCAAAGTGAGAAAATAGCACAAACCAGCTGATGAAAATTCTCACTCTGCAGAAAAACAAAAGTAGCAATACTCTTCAGCTCATCCTAGTCTCCCGAAACACGGAGACAACAATATTTCTACAGAACCCGAATGTGATGATTGACCTACAGCAGCCCCTGGCAAACACTGCTGCAGAGTCCCAGTTTTCTGGTTTCCTTGTAACAACATCTAACAGCAAGGACACACCTGCAGGCAGCCAGAATCCCAGGTGCTCACAGTTTCATCGGCTGACCTCTTCACCTCTTCATTTTTTTTTTTTTTTAAAGATGGCGCTTCTCCAAACACAAATCAGTTCTGGCATTTGGGGCAAAAATCCAAATATGTAAAACTCCATGTGTCTCCTGTGGTTTTGGCTAGGAAGTGTAAAACTAGACAACAGGTAATCTTGCTCCTTCCCCTCCTATTTATCACAGAGGGGAATGAGCAGCTGCAGCAGAGTCATGGAAAGGGAATGTCAGGTGTTTTCAAAATAATGTTTGATAAGAGAGTTTAAGGAGTTATCTTCCCTCCCTGTGCATCTTCAAATGGACGCTGGGTGATATCTGACAATTATAGAACTTCTGCCTGTGACTAATTCCAGTCTGTCACTTCCTCTCCTTTTCCCCTCCCTTCTACTCCCTCCCTCTTTTTAGAGAGGCTGTGTATCACACACTGACACTCCTGTGTTTGGACCATGCACCTCCAGGTCCACCGAGCATTTACAAGCTACTGGCTGTCTGGGTCATGTTTAATCATGGTGTCTCCACATCAGATGCCACCAAGTGATGCTGGTGACAGGGAAAGCAAACCCAGATCAAGGCTGACTGCATGATATGCAAAACTTCCGATGATCACCAGTTAAGAATGCAAACATTCCCATTTAGTGATGATGGTCGTCTGGGACACAGCATTACCGTAATCTGGAGTAGTCTATGTTCCTGTAAGCGGATGCTGATGCACTCCTGATTGCAGCCCAAATAGTAGGTCTGACACAAAACTCAGAAAGGTAGCGTGTGGTAAAAGAAACTCCAACCATGGGTGGACCCTCACCCCCTAGAGGGAATTCAGAAGTCAGCGCCTCCACTTGTCACAGTTCACAGAATTCTGAAGGCGCTTACCCACATGGGGAAGTTAACTGGAGGACACTCAAGATACTCATGGCTTTGATTCTTAAGGGTATGAAAATAGGCAAATAGAGGCTCCTCTAGAAACACATGCTTTTTAAAAACGAAATGGTAACTTACTGTTGAGGACAAGTTTATTTTATGATATGCATATTTCAAATCAATTTTAAATTCTATGTAGTTTATTAGTTGTAAAATATTAATTTACTGAAGAAACATTTATTGAGCATCTACTCTGTGCTGAGAACAAGCTATTCCTAGGGAGACCATGATTTAAAAAAAAAAAGGGGGGGCTTCCTTTTTTGTAGCATAAAATTTTTTAAAAGTAACTTTTCATATGAAAGTGCAAACTTACAGAAATTCTGCAAAATTACTCCAGGCAGCATACATTATGACCCAGATTTATCTAGTGTTGTTTACCCCATTTGTTTTATTTTTGCTCTGCTGATAGATAGCAGGTATAGATAAATAAACATATATATATAGACGATAGATGTAGGGATAGATACATAGATAAATAGCAGATATAGAAAGATAAATGCATAGGGAGATGATAGGTAGATAGATAGCAGGTATAAACAAACAGATAGATGGTAGATGTAGGGATAGATGGATAGATATGGAGGATGTGTGAATAAATGGATGGATAGATGGATAGTTAGATGATTGATAAATAAATACAGATAGATGATAGACAATTCTGACCCATTTAAAAGTAAATATGCTGGCCCTTTGCCCCTTTGTGTTTCGATGTCTCTTTCCTAATAAAAAGACGATTCCCTCTGTAACCACAGAATAGTTTTCAACTTCAGTGCATTTCACAGTTAATATTATGTATTGTACCATCTGAATTCCAGTTTTTTATTCAATTAAATAATGCCTTTTCCACATTTTCCCCTCCAGTGCAAGATCCAGCCTAGGATCAGGGATCACATTAATCGTCATGTCAGCCTGGCCCCTTTAATCGGGAAGAGTATCTCAACTTTGCTTGGGCTTTGGTAACACTGACATTTCAATGACCGCGCGACACTTTGTAATAAACTGTCCTTGTGAGTTTTCTGCTGCTCTCCCATGTTTCAGGCCTCATCGTGCATGCCTAGCTAGAATATTTCCTAAGTGATGTGTCTTTCTCAGGGTATAGTGAAAGCCCCGCAGTGTATGGATATGTGTCCATCTGTGCCTGATGATGCTAATATCGATGACCTGGCCAGCTCCAATTTCTCCATGATAGTCTCTGTATTTTCACCTAACCACAAATAATTAATATGTGTGGAAACACTTCCAGACCATCCAAATAGCATGCTTCTTATGGAATCCCCTCTACCATGGATGGAACATTCAAATGGAATTCCTGCTCAAAGGGATCTTTGCACTGATGACAGCAAAAATGTTGTTTCTCCTATGCTGACCCTCCTTCTGCAATGCATCCCACATTTCACTGGAAACAAGATCTCTCCTTTCTTCCACATTTACTTATCTCTTTATTATCGGTAAGGAATCATGGATTCCTGATGATTTTTAATTCTCTACTGTACTGAGATATCTTTTTCCATAGTGATAAGCAGTGATAGGTGTATTTGGGGTGTATATTTTGTTGTTGTACTACACCATACCATGTATGTGATTTTTAAAAAAATAATATATCCTGAAAACCACTTCATATCAGATCATGAAGATCATCCTCATATTTGACAGCTACATAGTACCCCATTTGTGTGCGCCATGATTGGTTCAACCACCTGCCCCCATTTGGGCATTTACAGACCTTCTCGTATTTACCGTGTGATCGGTAGTACCGTGCAAACAACCTTGTGCGTTTGCGTTCAGTGTCGGTGGACGTGTATCCCTCCAGAGGGTAAATTTCTAGAAGTGGGGATGATTGAGATGTGTGACGAAGGCATGTATTGTCCCGTTACGTTTTGTCACCTCCCTTTGGGAGCTGTACATTTGCAGCTCCACGGACAATGTTTCCCACCAGCCTGGCCACTAGATCCTATTTTCATGGTCTTAACATTTCCCAGCGAAAGAGGAAAGGTATCCTCATGCTGCGTTAGCCTGCATTTCTCCTTGAGAGTAAAGTTCAACAGCTTTTCACAAGGACTTACTAAAAGAAAAAATCTTTTCTGTGTGAGTTGTCGTTTTATACCTTTGCCTAATTTTTAAAAAATCTGTGCCTTTTCTCATTTTTATAAACCTTTGGGTATTAGGGATGGTAGCCTGTAATATATTGCAAATACTTTCTCCTCATTTATCTTTGTTTTTAATTTTGTTTATGAAATTTTATACCATGTGCAGTTTTTTTTTCAATGTAGGCAAATGGATCCATCTTTTCTTTTATAAATTTTGGTTTTATTACACCTAGGTGTGACTCTTAGAAAGCCTTTTCCCTACACCAAGGCCATAGGAGAATTTTTCTAGTTTTTATCTGACTACTTTCTGGTTCTGGTTCTTTTGCCTTTTCTCTGGTCCACTGCAGATCCATTCCTGAGTATGGTGTGAGGAGTGGATCTAATTTTATTGTCTCTTAAATGGCTGTGTACTTCTGTCGTCGTGCCCTTTATTAAAACATCCATTATCCCTTGGGGCTCCTGGGTGGCTCAGTCCGTTAAGTGACTGACTCTTGATTTTTGGCTTAGGTCATGATCTCGGGGTCGTGGGATCGAGCCCCACAACAGGCTCCTCACTGGGCGTGGATCCTGCTTAGGTCTTCTGCTGCTCCCCCATTATTTGCATGTGCTCTCTCTCAAAAAAAAATCCGTTATCCCCAAATGATTTGAGATCTAACTTTATCCTACCCTAGATTTCTCTCTTCTTGGGTCTATTTCTCTTCTTTCTATTCTCTATTTCATTACTTTTTTTTCTTTCTTGGACCAGTTCAACATAGTCTTTGTCATAAAGACTTTGCTGTGTATTTGGTATATTTGCTATATATTTAAAATATACAGTGTGACTAGACTCCTCTCTTAGACCCTCCTTCTCAGTATAAAACATGCTTTTTTGATGAAAACAGTCAGAAATTGGTGGGACCTCTTCAGTCCTGTACTGTTGTTGACCTTGGGTTCTTTTTTAAAATCTTTCAGAGATGTCAGCCTATCCAAACAGTCTTCAATCCACCGATAATCTCTTGAGTGCATTTTTAAAATTTTTTTATTATTTTTTTTTTGTACACCGATAGGAACACGACAGACACACGTGTCCTATATTTGCATTGCAGAAATGAACAGGGCTGTCTTGATTTTCCATTGCTGCTGACAGAGGCTGTTAAATTATCTCCTCTGTAATTGAACATAATGAACATTAGGGTTTGAGATTGAAATGCTGCAGTATTGTCTTTTATAAACAAATGAAGACCCTACGGACCATTATAAGGCTTCCAGATATTGTATCTCAGTCTCAAACAAAGGTAATTTAGTGTTCAGTTAATCTCAGGAGGTGGGACAAGCTGTCTCAAATAATCTCCTGTTACCGAATTATATGTATTGTTGTATCAAGTAATAGCCTGATCTAAACTGTAATAAGTGCATTTTCAGCCAAACATCATCTCCAAGTAGCCCATATGTTTAGTCCAGATACTTTGTAAGAATTTTTAAATCTGTAAGAGATTTTTATTTTTTTTAAGAATATATATTTTTTTAAGATTTTATTTATTTATTTGAGAGAGAGAGAATGAGAGAGAGAGAGCACATGAGAGGGGGGAGGGTCAGAGGGAGGGGCAGACCCCCCGCCGAGCAGGGAGCCCGATGCGGGACTCGATCCCGGGACTCCAGGATCATGACCTGAGCCGAAGGCAGTCGCTTAACCAACTGAGCCACCCAGGAGCCCCGTAAGAGATTTTTTTTTTTTAAAGATTTTATTTATTTATTTGACAGAGAGAGACACAGCGAGAGCAGGAACACAAGCAGGGGGAGTGGGAGAGGGAGAAGCAGGCTTCCCGCCGAGCAGGGAGCCCAATGTGGGGCTTGATCCCAGGACTCTGGGATCACGACCTGAGCCGAAGGCAGACACTTAATGACTGAGCCACCCAGGCACCCCCCCTAAGAGATTTTTAGAGTATGTTTCCCACTATAAAATATGGTCTCTTAAAAGCTCTCATCAGTTTATTACCATAGCTATAATTGATTATGAATTGTTAGTAAATCATTTTAAAAATTCCCTTGCAATTAGGATGTTTTAGTTCTTATTTTTAATTGTTCCAACCAATGCCTCATAAAAGCTTTCTAATAAATTTTCTGTTGACAATGATTAGGAATGCATAAATACAGTAAAATCCTGACTCATGGAATGTTATGATCAAATCCCACAAAATATTTTCTTTATATTTTATGGTTCAAAAAAATCAGACTGTAAAATAAAATCATATTTTGTCCCATTTCCTAGCCTTCTCAAATTAAAACTGAATTTTATTCTGAAAACATCACAAGTGGATATAAATCATTAATAAATTGTCAGTACATATGGAATTGCCATAACATATCTTCATTTTATAAATATACCTTAATTTGTTTTTTTAAAATGATACTAAGTGTATTTGATCTAGACACATCATTTTAAAATGTAGTTGTGACATGTAGTCTAATCAGGAAACATACATTTATAAAAACAAGTTGATCTTCTTAAGCTTATGTTTCATAAAATTGGAAAATCCTTTAGATGGTATCATAAGTCAGTAAGAATATGAAGGAGACCACATTTTAATTATGTATCTTTTCAGATAAAATATGAGTAAAATTCCTACTTTAACTCTGGCTAACGATGCAATTAGATCATAAATATCATAAGTCAACAGATTTAAAGATAGATCAAATACAAGTATCCTATGATACGAGTCTAATTATAGACAATTTAGCTCTCTATTTTTAGTTGTACCATATCCTGTACCCGTTCCATCTTTTTCAACTAATTTATTCTTTCCTCTGGCCTGCCATACAGAAAATTCTGGATTGGAATTGAGCAATAGGCTTCTGGTTCTGAATCAGCCTCTGATTACTGCCAGTTGTCAATGCCTGGTTTTCTCACCTATAAAGTAAGATGTGGGTTGGTCAACATTCAAAATGGCAAACTGGATTTGTCATCAGTTAGAAACAGCTATGTGATAGTCTTTGATGAGGAGAGATGAGGCTTCTCTAGAAACAATATTGATCATTAAGTCTACACAGAAGCTGAAAGATGAGCTGGAGGCTTGTGTCCCAAATACCTGCTTCAGATATCTCTCAAATGTCAAACTCTGTGTGTAGAAATGAAGTTTACCATGGATGTGTGGTCTGTGTCTCATGCCCCTATTCTGTTCCGCTGATCTATTCGTCTTGATACCAATATTACGCTGTCTTGATCACTATAGCATGAATGTGTCTTGAATAGAGGTAGTATGAGACCTCCAAATTTGGGGGGGGTTTCAAACTTTTTTTTTCCCCCTTTGGCTATTCTACATATGAATTTTAGAATAAGTTTATCAATTTTAACAAAAAAGCCTGCTGAGATTTTGACTGGGATTGTGTTGAATCTGGAGATTGATTTGGGTAGAAGTGACATGTTGAAACCTACATAGTTTTCCAACGATGAACAAAATATACCTCTCCATTTATTTTGATCTTCAAATTCTCTGAGCAGTGGTTTGTAATTTTCAGTGTACTGGTCTTGCACATCCTATGTCAAAGTTATCCCAAAGTATTTCATACATTTAATGTTCCAGTTATTGATGTTGCTTTCCCAGTTTCAATTTTTGAATGTTCATTGCTGGTATATAGAAATATAATTTATTTTTGTAGATTGATCTTTTATCTTGCAGCCCTGCTAAATACACTTTGTATTTCTGGTAGTTATTTTGTATATTACATTGGATTTTCTACATGGATGATCATGCCATATTCAAATACAGTTTTAATCCTCCTTTTACAATCTGCAGGGTTTGTTTTTTTTTTTCCCCTCATTGAACTGGCTGGAATTTCTAGCACAGTGGTGAAAAGCAGTTGTGCAAGCAGGCATGTTTGTTTTGTACTGATTTTAGGTGGAAGAATGAATTAGGAAGCATGCTATTAGTTGTAGGATTTATGTAGGTGCCTTTTATCAGATGGATAATTTCTTTTTTTTTAAATTTTTTTAAATTTTATTATGGTATGTTAGTCACCATACAATACCTCATTACTTTTTGATGTTGTGATCCACGATTCATTGTTTTCATATAACACCCAATGCTCCATGCAGTACGTGCCCTCCTTAATACCCATCACTGGGCTAACCCATCCACGCACCCCCCTCCCCTCTAGAACCCTCAGATTGTTTCTCAGAGTCCATAGTCTCTCATGGTTCATCTTTCCCTATAATTTCCCCCCCTTCATTTTTCCCTTCCTTGTCCTAATGTCCTCCATGCTATTCCTTATGCTCCACAAATAAGTGAAACCATATGATAATTGACTTTCTCTGCTTGACTTATTTCGCTTAGCATAATCTCCTCCAGTCCCATCCATGTTGATGTAAAAGTTGGGTATTCATCCTTTCTGATGGCTGAGTAATATTCCATTGTATATATGGACCACATCTTCTTTATCCATTCATCTGTCAAAGGACATCTAGGCTCTTTCCACAGTTTGGCTATTGCGGACATTGCTGCTATGAACATTGGGGTGCATATGGCCCTTCTTTTCACTACATCTGTGTCTTTGGGGTAAATACCCAGGAGTGCAATTGCTGGGTCATAATATGCTCAAAAATAAGAAATTATGATTTCAGGAACACATGGAATTTCAACAAACTGTTTTCTGCAAATGTTGAGATAATCAAGGTGGTTTTTCTTTTTTAATCAGTTAGAGGACATTGAGTTTGGATGTTAAAACAACCTTATATATTTGGAATGATCCCCCTTGATGTATTACCCTTTTTATGCAGTTTTGATACACTTTGCTAACATGCATTTAGAATGCTTGACTGTTAGAAATATTCATCCATAGTTTTTGTTTGTTGTGCTCTTTCTCCAGTTTTATGCAACAGAATATCCACCTCCCCCCACCAGCATATACTTTTGTTGCCATGCATTTTAGTCTTATATATATAATAAATCCCACAAAACATCCCTTTCACTTTTGTTTATACCATTTATATTTTAAAGATATTTAAATAATTTTAAAAATCTTATAGGTTCATGAAGGAGCTTCTGCTTTTCACTCTTGTGTTAATCCAGATATCCTTCCAATACTATTTTCCTTCTGGCTGAAGGTATCCTTTGGACTTTTTTTTTTTTTTAAGTAGGCTCCATATGGAGCCCAACATGGAGCTTGAACTCATGACCCTGAGATTGAGACCTGAGCTGAGAACAAGAGTGGGCCACTTAACTGAGCCACCCAGGCGCCCCTGGACATTTATTATGATGCAGATGTGCTGGTCATGAATTCTTTGGGGTTTTATATGTCTGAAAATGTCTTTTCTTTACCTATATCTACTTTAAAGATATTTTTGCTGGGTATAGAAATCTAGATGACTTTTCTTTAGTACCTTAAATGTGTTTCTTCACCATCTTTCTTAAATTGTTACTGACAAGAAATCTAAAGTTATCCTTATCTTTGCCCATCTATGCAAAACTTTTTTCATCTAGATACTTGTTAAGATTTTATCTTTATCACTGGTTTTGAGCAATTTGATTATGATGTGCCTTGGTAAATTTTTTCTTGTATTTCTTGCACTTGGAGTTTGTTGAGATTCTTGGACCTATAGGCTTACAGTTCTTTTTAAATTTTGGGAACTTCTGGCCTCTTTTTTCTCCTTTGAGTATTCTAAATACCCACACATTAGGATACTTGATGTTTTATTACCGTTCACTTATTTTCATTTTTCATTCTTTCTCTCTATATTTAATTTTTGGGTAATTTCTGTTGCCATGCTTCAAATACTCTAATATTTCAATGTAGAATGTTGTGAATTTTACCACTTTGGGGTTGGGTATTTTTATTCTTTTAAAAATTCATAGCCTTTCTTGGGGCGCCTGGCTGGCTCAGTTGGTTGGGCGTCTGCCTTCCACTCAGGTCATGATCTCGGGGTTCCAGGATCGAGTCCCACATCAGGCTCCCTGCTCAGTGGGAAGTGTGCTTCTACTTCTCCCTCTGCCCCTCCCTCCTGCTCATGCTCTTTCACTCTGTTTCTCTCTCAAATAAATAAATAAAATCTTTTTAAAAATTCATAGGCTTTAGTAAAGCTATTTGGAAGGAAATTTATCTCTAGTCTTGTTTCTAAGGTTTGGTAGCAAGACCTGAGCAGTACTCAAGCTGTGGAGAATGATTTCCCCCCTTACTGAGGTGGAAACTTCCTCATTACTTTATGCAATGTCTTAAATACTATGAGATTTGTTTTTCTTTCTGGAGGGTGGAATCAGACACTGCTTACAGTCCTCTGTGAACACTGAGCAATGTTCTAATTCTTTGGATGGTTGTATCCCATCCTTAGATAATATGTATGCACTGTATTGGCTACATAAATGCATTGATTAGTAATTTGCTAATTACTCAAGGCAGGTACTCTGCAGTTCTTTTGGGTTCTCTGTGCAGCTCTCCTTTCTGCAAACTCTGTCCTGAAAATCCTAACTGCCTTGTTCTCTCCACTCTGAGGTCCATCACCTCAAACCCGGAGTCTTCCTGGTTCTGCTTGGGTTCCCATTCTTGCACCACTGCCTGGTATCTCTCTCAGAGCAGCAGCTGTTTAACGATAGTACTCATATCATTTGTTAACCATCTTTCTGGAGTAACTGTCATTCACTGACTGATATTCAAGGTCTTGAAAACCCTTGCTTTACATATTGTTTTTTGTGTTTTTCTTTTGTCAAGATGACTTCCTGTTAGTTACTCCTTCTTAAACAGAGGTAGAAGTCTTAAGTCAACTTTCTACATCCAAAGTTACATAATTTCTTGTTATGAAGAAATCTGTAATATTTGATCTAGCTCTGAGAAATATTGAGAGCATTTTTTACACCAATAATTTTGTTGCCTGGCTACTTTCCCAGATTCAAAGGTGTATCTGCTATTGTCTTCAGCCCAAGTGAAACAAGTTTGCACTGGCTTTTTTATAATGGAGAAGCAATGTAGATCAGTGTTTAAAAGGCTAGATTTTAAAGCCAGAATCTATCGGTTTGTATCGTAGCTGCAAAATTCACCTGTGTTCCACTGGGGAAGTTACCAAAACTTTCCATGCCTCCATTATCTTATGTATAATGTAAGGAAACAGTAGTGCTGCCTTATGGGAATGTGGTAAGGACTAAATGAGCTAGTATTTGTAAAACACTTGGAACAGTGGTTGGCACAGAAGCACAATATGTGGTTGTTAAAAGAAAAAGTAAATGGTAACTCCAAAAAGGAATTATAAATGTTGCAGTGAAATAATGGGAAAGTACTATCTGTGATTTCAGGAACCATTATGTAGACAAATAGCTCTCTCATTCCAGTTGTAATGGTTTTATCAATAAATTATGCTTAAATCTTTTATAGCACTATATCACATCACTATTTTTTTAAAAGGGTCACCCAGACAAGATTGAAATTAAATCATTAATCTTATTTTTAATTCAGAATTTAATGATACTTGCTACTAAATACATAGAGTAATTATCAGCCCTCCAGCTACTAACAAAAGAAAAGCCTTTTTTTTCTTTTGTTTTTTAGAGGAAATGGATAAACATGTGCTTAAAATGGAAATGTTAAATGATGTGATGGAAGAATTAGGTCAGTGCCCAGAAACTCAAGGTTGAGTGGATTCAGGAGAGTATCTCAGGATTCTCTCTTTGAAATTGGATCTATAGCACACTTTTTTTCCCAGGAAGGTTAGATGGAGTGACCAGGGTTCCCAACTGTGATGGTACAATCCAAATGTGGGAAGAGGTAGGCGTCGTACTTTGATTACCCAGTCACTTTTTGTCTTGAACCCCTTTGCATATGAAGCTTTAACCTCCCACCTCCTTCACTTTATAATTCTCATTCAGTGGTTATAATATAACATTATCCAAATTCAGAATGCTTATGAATTTAGGGGAGACATTAGTTTTAGTGCCTTCTATCAGTTGATCAGAACTGGACGCATGAGTTAGGAAAGCATAGTCCTACAGTAGGACAAGTATTTGGACATTTCATGTTGTTTGCTTTGTGAAAGGTCACTTGACTTGGAGCCAGGAAGTCTGGCTCAAGATCCTGGTCATTAAATGCTACATGAACTAAGGAAGGGGGGAAGGCAGGTGTGCCTTTGGAAGTCGGCTTTGCTGAAGTGC
The DNA here is from genome assembly GCF_002201575.2 of Neomonachus schauinslandi. Taxonomy (NCBI): domain Eukaryota; kingdom Metazoa; phylum Chordata; class Mammalia; order Carnivora; family Phocidae; genus Neomonachus; species Neomonachus schauinslandi. The sequence continues at coordinate 122,846,563 of NC_058419.1, forward strand.
ATATTCCAGAAATCCCTTTCCTATGTGTATGATAAATCCCTTTCCTTATCCTGTATGAATCTCTAGAAAAGAGATTCTTGAGGGATTAGGAGGGTAGGAGGGAAGGAGCCGCCATTTTGCAGGTCACCAATGTAGCTTCTGATTTACTGACTCACCTTGTTGGTGTGAAGCAGTTCTGTGTGCCTCACATTCCCCAGCTCCTTCTGTTTCTCTAGGGCACAGGCTTGGTGTGCGTGTGCACCTCCACCATGAAGAGCCCATGAAGAGCTCCACCATGGAGAGCCACCATGACAGGATGCTGTTGCCACAAGGTGAGAGGCACCAATAATGCACACAAGTTTCCATCCATCTTCACTCATGCTTGTGAGCTCCAGCCCGCCAGGATCTCTTCCCCTAACATCACTTGTCCCTTCGGGACCACCTACTCTGTGTATTCCCAGCCTCAGCATCAGGCGCAAGGATGACAGCCTGAGGAAGCATGCTCAGACCACTCCACAACTGTGGGAAGTCAAATCCCTGCCACAAATGTAAACACATCCTCTAAGGGATTGTGTTTCCATGATAGCACCCGGGGTGGTTTGCACGAATTGGGGAGAAGGTAGGTGCACAGCAAATGCATAAATACACATGAGGCCGCAACACTGAGAATAAATACCTTCCTTGCAAATGCGTTGCAACTTGGTCCTGCTCTGAATCACAGGTATCAAACATGTTTACCAGAGTGTATTTTTTTTCTTCCACAATTTGTGGAGAGAAATGATCACCAGTGAGATATCAGTTGGGATGCTTTAGTTGAATAATTAACATAAGGAGAAACACTTTTAAGTATCTGAGGAATGATTTTTTTTTTTTTAACATCCTAGGTCATATCCTTTAGATATGAAACAATGAGGATTTTCTTCCTGTTCTTTTAAAAGTAGACATTTATAAAACTAACACAGTAATGAATTATGGATTTTTTAAGAGATAGAAATTAGTGAGAATGAATCCCTTTAAAGATTTCTCTCTTTCTGAATTCCTTAAAAGAAATTAAAAATAAATAGGGGTGCACCAGTCTTTTGATCAGGAAGTAGCCAAGAGTAGAAGGTACCCCAGTCCTCTTACTGGTGTCCACATTTCCAACACAGAGAGCCACCTGGCTGGGAGTCAGAAAGGCAAATGCCTTGCTTTGTTGTTGCAGCCCTGTGACCCAATTCCTCACCCATCCCTGACTCACTACCCATGCATCTTCACACCAAAGACAGACGAAGGGTTTAATATGCAGGACAGTTACTTCATGAGCACCATCTCTACTAGTAGATGTGTAGAAATGGGATCCCCAAATCATCAGTGTTTCAGGGAACTCTTTCCCTTGGAGCGGTGGTTCTCAAATCGTAACGGATATACATGAGTCTCCCCGGAAACTTGTTCGGATGAAGATTATGTCATAGGCATGGGGTCGGTCCTGAAATTCTGCATCTCCTACAAGCTCCCAGGCAATGAGAATATTACTGGTCCGAGAATGACACTTCCCATAACAAGGCCTTTAAAGACCAAAAATTAAAGACCGTAAAGAATGAAAGATTCATAAATTCTTCAGATGCATTTCTTTTTTTTTTAAGTGAGGGGCATGGTGACTAAATTATAAAGACCTTCGTATCTTCAGGATGTATGTATCTGCTAATGTGAGGTGTCACTGCCTTTATAAATGTTTTTAAATTTTTCTCACCGACTTCACAATAAAGGGTTCGTGATGAAGAGCCTGGATGTTTTTTACTTCTTCCAAATATTGACTTAGATGTGCATCGCAAGGTTTTATTTGTAATTGATGGTAGAATGTGTACCTGTATTCTCCGATTAAGGAGCCAATTTATCTACCTATCACATGCAGAATATTCAAGATGAGGTCTTCAAAAGAATGGTTGCAAAACATGTTTGATTTTGAAACCCTCTTTAGTTACATCCTGACACCCCAAAGTGAAACGGAAATTTAGCAATAATCTTATTAATTCAAAGCCCATACCACGTGGAGTCCTGAATTATGTGGTAAGGTTATTTTGACATGAAACAAATTAACAGCTGAAGCGTTAAAAGAACCCAACAGATTGGCCATGGAGAAGCAAAGGGGAAGAAAAGTAATGTGTTTACAAAAGACAGGAGACAAAACAAATTCAAAAACAATGCTGACATTTAGAAACAAGATAACAGGGTGCCTGGGTGGCTCAGTTGGTTAAGCGACTGCCTTCGGCTCAGGTCATGATCCTGGAGTCCCGGGATCGAGTCCCGCATCGGGCTCCCTGCTCGGCAGGGAGCCTGCTTCTCCCTCGGACCCTCACCCCTCTCATGTGCTCTCTCTCTCTCATTCTCTCTGTCTCAAATAAATAAATAAAATCTTTAAAAAAAAAAAAAGAAACAAGATAACAGATTAAGAATACAAAATATATCAAGTCCAGGCTGCTTCTATGATCTGTTGATTTACATTTAAAAATGAAACCCTCATGAATTCCCCAAATTGTTTTGTATACATGGATGTTCACTAGTTTTTTCTTTGAAAAGATAATAATGCTTATTATGTGAGCCTCATGTTCTCTCTCATACTTTGTAAGTGGCTGGTAGTAGGCGTGACATGGATAAAAATGATATTTCTTTTAAAAAAATGGGGACAGTATTCAAATCTGTGAAATGATCATTAAATTGATGATGATATTAATTCTCCTTGATTTTTCATTAACAATCAGGAAAAACAAATCATCTATGATGTAGAAATATGTATTTTTTTTTCTTTTTTAAGGACAAACTAAAAAGAGATCCTAGCATGGCATCCATTTTTGGGACATGGGTGTGTCTAAGATTTGAGAATTGTCGATGTGGTATTAGTTTTCACTCTCCTGGGATGACCCCACCCAAACCACAGACGATGTGTTTGAGCTTTCAGACAATAATACTGTACGGCTTAATACCAAGGTCCCTTCTGCTATGGTTTCTACTCAGTAAGTCTGGGATGTGACCTGAGACTTCACTTTTTTTTTTTAACAAGTTTCCAGGACATGTCATGGTGCCCTTCTAGACCATAGTTTGAGAACTGTTATTTGACATCATAATCTCTCCAGCTCCTTTCTTCTAATTTCCTATCCTTTTTTTCTGTATATGCAGGAATTAATTACCAGTGAGAAGGTCTCCATTTTCCTCTTCTTGCTTTTGTACAATACAAATTATCAATACATATGTGCATTGCAGGAAAAAGGAGAAAATGACTTAGGTATTAAGAGAAGCCTTCCCTTGCTTTAGAAATACATAAATCTCTAGCGGAGCCTATCTGTCAAAGAAAGAGCATGTAGAAAAAGTTTTAGAGGTTTTGTCACCATTTAAGAAAAAAATATTTAAGGTTTGGTTACATGTTTAAGTGGATCGATCGATGTTGCCTCTTCCAACCTACCATTTTTGGTATTAAAACTTTTCATGTTTAACAAAGAGATCTGGTGTGACTCAAGGCCCCATCAAGGACAATAAATTTCTACACCTGTTGGCCCCAGAGTATCCTAATCTGGGCTTAATCCAAGAAATTGCCCACCGGAGCATCACTGGTCAGGACAAGCCCAATGCCATTTATCTAGAGATGTGGAAATGGCCAGTCCTTATCAAGGCTGTTTTGCTAGAGCTTTACTTTTTTACAGAAATGGGACATTTCCCAAACGGGAACAGAAAGAGTTCCTTAGAGAAGGAAACTCTACCAGTTTCCTATTGCTCCCATAGCCAATCACCATGAAACTACTTTGATTGAAACAACACAAATTATATTATCTTACGTTTCTGGAGGTCAAGATTCTTCCGTGGGTTTCCCTGGGCCAAAATCAAGATGTTGGCAGGATCGAATAATCGCATGTATTCAAGCTCGTACCTTTCGCAACAGATTCTACTAGGCTATGGCGGGCTTTGGAAAATGGTCTGTGGATTTGTTTGTGCCACGTTATCTCATCAGTTCATTTTTTGCGTGCCTTTCCACCTTGTAAATGGTGCTCCATAAATCCATTAAAGAACAAATTGGCAAAGTTGGAGGCTGCTTCCAGATGCCTGGGTGGCTCAGTCGGTTAAGCATCTGCCTTCAGCTCAGATTGTGATCCCGGGGTCCTGGGATTGAGTCCCGCATTGGGCTCCCTGCTCAGCAAGGAACCTGCTTCTCCTTCTCCCTCTGCTCTTCCCCTTGCTTATTCTCTCTCTCAAATAAATAAATAAAATCTTTAAAAAAATTAGAGGCTGCTTCTCACTTTCTTGGACTTTTTCTGGTTTGGATAATGCTGAGAAGCAACAGCATAAAATTCTCTTCACTCCTATTTTAATCCTTTTTTTTTTAAGTTGTCACCATGATTATCAGAGAAAATATAATACAGATCCACAAATAGTAAGCAGTTAAAACTTAGCTTATTTGACATTACTGAGCTATAATCACTGTTAACATTTTCACATATAACCTTCCAGTTACCCCTGGGTAAACACGCTCTTGGGTGTTTTTGTTTGTTTGTTTGTTTGTTTAATTTTATTATGTTATGTTAGTCACCCTACAATACCTCATTGGTTTTTGATGTGGTGATCCACGATGCATTGTTTTTGTATAACACCCAGTGCTCCATGCAGTACGTGCCCTCCTTAATACCCATCACCGGGCTAACCAATCCCCCCTTCCCCCTTCCCTCTAAAACCCTGTTTGTTTCTCAGGTCCGTAGTCTCTCATGGTCCATCTCTCCCTCCAATTCCCCTCCCCCATTTTTCCCTTCCTTCTCCTAATGTCCTCCATGCTATTCCTTATGCTCCACAAATAAGTGAAACCAGATGATAATTGACTTTCTCTGCTTGACTTATTTCACTTTGCATAATCTCCTCCAGTCCCATCCATGTTGATGTAAAAGTTAGGTATGCATCCTTCCTGATGGCTGAGTCATATTCCATTGTATATATGGACCACATCTTCTTTATCCATTCATCTGTTGAAGGGCGTCTCGGCTCTTTCCACAGTTTGGCTATTGCGGACATTGCTGCTATGAACATTGGGGTGCATTGGGCCCTTCTTTTCACTGCATCTGTGTCTTTGGGGTAAATACCCAGTAGTGCAATTGCTGGGTCATAGGGTAGCTCTATTTTTAAATTTTTGAGGAACCTCCACACTGTTTTCCAAAGTGGCTGTACCCACTTGCATTCCCACCAACAGTGTTAGAGGGTTCCCCTTTCCCCACAACCTCTCCAACATTTGTTTCTTTCCCTGTCCATTTTTGCCAGTCTAACTCGTGTAAGGTGGTATCTCAATGTGGTTTTGATTTGAGTTTTCCTGATGGCTAATGGTGATGAACATTTTTTCGCCTGTTAGCCATTTGTATGTCTTCTTCAGAGAAGTGTCTGTTCATCTCTTCTGCCCACTTTTTGACTTGATTATTTGTTTTTTGGGTGTTGAGTTTGAGAAGTTCTTTATTGATCTTGGATACCAGTCCTTTATCTGTAGTGTCATTTGCAAATATCTTCTCCCATTCTGTGGTGTATATGCGTTTTTTAATCTCAGTTGGGCAACACTGTAGAACTCTGCTTTTAACTGTTTTCTTCATTTAAGATACTCTGAGCTTCCTTCTTGTTAGTTTAGATCTATATCACTATTAGAATCGGTTCAGGGGGCGCCTGGGTGGCTCAGTCGGTTAAGCATCTGCCTTCGGCTTGGGTCATGATCCCAGGGTCCTGGGATCGAGTCCCATGTGGGGCACCTTGCTCAGCAGAGAGCCTGCTTCTCCCTCACCCTCTGCAGCTCCCCCTGCTTATGCTCTCGCTCTCTCTCAAATAAATAAAATCTAAAAAAAAAAAAAGAGAGAGAGAATGGGTTCAGATTATCCTGTTGTATGTGTGGAAGTGTATATACGGAATAAGTATGCCCTCTTCCTTGACTCTCAAGTTTTTTTTTTATGTTATGTTAATCCCCATACATTACATCATTAGTTTTAGATGTAGTGTTCCATGATTCATTGTTTGCGTGTAACACCCAGTGCTCCATGCAGAACGTGCCCTCCTCAATACCCATCACCAGGCTAACCCATCCTCGCACCCCCCTCCCCTCTAGAATCTTCAGTTTGTTTTTCAGAGTCCATCGTCTCTCATGGTTCGTCTACCCCTCCGATTCCTCCCCCTTCATTTTCCCCTTCCTACTATCTTTTCTTTTTTAACATATAATGTATTATTTGTTTCAGAGGTACTGGTCTGTGATTCAACTGTGATTTCTGTGATTGACTTATTTCGCTCAGCATAACACCCTCCAGTTCCATCCACGTCATTGCAAATGGCAACATTTCATTCCTTTTGATGACTGCGTAATATTCCATTGTGTATATATATACCACATCTTCTTAATCCATTCATCTGTCGATGGACATCTTGGCTCTTTCCACAGTTTGGCTATTGTGGACATTGCTGCTATAAACATCGGCGTGCACGTACCTTTTTGGATCCCTACATTTGTATCTTTGGGGTAAATACCCAGTAGTGCAATTGCTGGGTCCTATGGTAGCTCTATTTTCAACTTTTTGAGGAAACTTCTGTTTTCCAGAGTGGCTGCACCAGCTTGCATTCCCACCAACAGTGTAGGAGGATTCCCCTTTCTCCGCATCCCCGCCAACATCTGTCGTTTCCTGAATTGTTAATTTTAGCCATTCTGACTGGTGTGAGGTGGTATCTCATTGAGGTTTTGATTTGGATTTCCTTGATGCCGAGCGATGTTGAGCACTTTTTCATGTGTCTGTTGGCCATTTGGATGTCTTCTTTGCAGAAATGTCTGTTCATGTCTTCTGCCAATTTCTTGGTTGGATTATTTATTTTTGGGGGGTGTTGAGTTTGATAAGTTCTTTATAGATTTTGGATACTAGCCCTTTATCTGATAAGACATTTGCAAATATCTTCTCCCATTCTGTCGGTTGTCTTTTGGTTTTGTTGACTGTTTCCTTTGCTTTGCAAAAGCTTTTTATCTTGATGAAGTCCCAATAGTTCATTTTTGCCTTTGCTTCCCTTGCCTTTGGCAATATTTCTAGGAAGAAGCTGCTGCGGCTGAGGTTGAAATGGTTGCTGCCTGTGTTCTCCTTTAGGATTTTGATGGACTCCTGTCTCACATTGAGGTCTTTCAACCATTTGGAGTCTATTTTTGTGTGTGGTGTAAGGAAATGGTCCAGTTTCATTCTTCTGCATGTGGCTGTCCAATTTTCTGTTCTCAAGGAGTTTTTGACATACTATTTTAACTTTATAAAATATCTTCATATCTGAAAAAAATGGTCCCCTTTATATTTCAAAACTTACTTGAAAAATCTACAAACCTTATTTGTCCAAAAAAACTTTCAAGTATTTCTTCAAGTTAAAACTTTGATATTTTGAATGAATTTGCATTAACCGGGTTGCAGTGGAATTTATCTTTATGATTTAAGTCTTTCTAGACCAGCATGAGCTGTGTTTCCCTATGTATTCAGTGCTTTCTATTAAATCATATCGATTTTGTCTTAAAATGTCCTTCCACTGAGATTAAGAAATCCATCTTTCTTCATATAGGTCCAGAGACTTTCTCATTACTATTATTCCTATTTGGATGTGTGTAGCTTTTGTGCAAACAACACTGTAACATTATGTTTCCTGACTGGTTATGGTTTGAACCTAAAAACCATATTGACTTTATGTTTTATTTTTTTTTAATTTTTGAAAATATTTTATTTATTTATTTAAGATAGAGAAGAAGAGCAGGGGGCAGAGGGAGAAGCAGGCTCCCCGCTGAGCAGGGAGCCCCACGGGGAACTCGATCCCAGGACCCTGGGATCATGACCTGAGCCAAAGGCAGATGCTTAACCAACTAAGTCAACAGTAACAATTAAAAAAAAAAAAAAACAACAGTTACTGTTTTGTCCCTGGGCTTCACAATGAACTTACATAATTTTGGATATTATTTGTTTTAAGTTGACTCTTGTGGTCAGCTATCAGACCATCTTCAGACCATCAACAACTTTGCCTCCTGCTATCAAATGTGTCCCATTATCTTTCTGATGGAAAATTATAAACGAAACCAGAGTGAGAATTCTTGTCATCTCCTTGATTGCAGTTAAAGGAAAATATCTAGTGCTCACCTTTAGTATGACTATCATTTTGATATGACCATTTTTTTATCATGCTAGGAAATGTCTTTCTCTTGCTATTTTAGTATCCAGTTTTATTAGGTATGCATATTGCATTTTATCAAATTCATTAATGCTATCTAATTTATGAAGAAAACTGCTTACTCTTTCTGCTCTGTCCACTAATACAGTGAGTTCTATCCTTGGATATCACCATGTTACCTGCCTTGTATTCCTGAAAGGATCCTTATTAGGTAATGACATACTGTTCCATTATTGTCCTAACTTCTTTCTCTGTTCTTGGAAAATTGTAAATACACAGGAATCCTGTGCTTCATCAGAACTTAAAACAGCTCATTACATTTATGGCGTAGTCCTTTGGCAACCTTCTCAAGGTCTTTTGGAACCATTGGTCTAAGAATTTTCCCTCTTCTGGAGCCAGTTTTGATCATTTATGTTTTTGCAAAAAGAATACTCTGGTTCGTCCTCATTTTCAAATTATGTATATATATATTGTAATATATATTATGTATCAAGTTATATATAAAATATATTACATGTTATATATATAACATGTTTTATAAATGTAAAACATTTGGATATGAACAATGAAAAATGGGATTTTCCTTGTATTCTATATATAAATATATATCTTTCATGAGTATTAATTTCTTTACATAGCTTATAATTTTTCACTCATTTTGGATATCTGTAGGTTTTTTTAAATGCCTTTCATACTTATATACTTGACATATTTTCTTGTTTGTTCCATAGAAAATCCTATTTAGCGTGATTTTATAAAAATATGCTTTTCTCTAATCCACTATTCACTTCCACTATTATTTATATTACTTCATTTCCATTTGTTCTCGTCCGTCTTTAAAGTCCTTAAATGAAGGCTAAGTTGCCTATCTTCATTTATTTTTAGTAATACATCAGTTTAAAGCTATGCTATTTCCCTTGAGCCCAACATTCCCAGCATGCTAAAGCTGAAGATAAACTTCTCACATTGTTGACTTTTGATCTATTGATGCAGTTTTAATATTCAGCTTCCCTTCAGCCTTACCTCCTCCTTATCCTCCACATTTCTGCCAGAAACCTTAACAACATTCTCATCAGCATGACTTCTACACTTAAATTCTCCATTACCTGCAAAGCGTCCTTTCAACTCCTCCTTTTTTTTTTTTTAAGATTTTTTATTTATTTATTTGAGAGAGAGAGCATGAGAGGGGGGAGGGTCAGAGGGAGAAGCAGACTCCCCGCCGAGCAGGGAGCCCGATGCGGGACTCGATCCCGGGACTCCAGGATCATGACCTGAGCCGAAGGCAGTCGCTTAGCCAACTGAGCCACCCAGGCGCCCGTCCTTTCAACCCTTTAGGATGGTATCTGTCCTTTCTGATCTGTCTTACTGGTTGACCTTGGAGTCCTGCAACCTCCACACAAATCCTCCTGTCAAGCCTGTAGGCAGCAAATTTGATTCTTTGAATAGGTCACAAAATCTCCTGCCCACCTTTCCACACTTTCATTCCTTCTCTTCCTTTATGGTCTTTTCTATTCCCTCCTGCTCTGTCAATGTCACCTCAACTCCTAACACACAGAAGATTCACGATCTGCTTTTGCTGAATGAGCAAAGCACATGATTGCCTAACTCATGCCACCATATTTCATGGTTTTCTTCATCTACTGACACAATTTCAGATCCACTCATCTCTCACATAATCATCCCTCAAGGTACAGATAATGAGTAGATAATGCAAATCTCATGACCTTGCCATTGCACAGCCTTTTTGACTTAGTAGTGATTCAGCTCCCCCCATGGCAGGGCTAATCTCTGGCATCTTTGTGAATTTCTTCATAGTTGTAGCCATAAAATATCCAAACCAGAGTGACTTTTGAGGCTTCCTGTCCCCACATTGCAAGGAGGCAAAGCTCAGCCCCACAGTGACTGGCCTGCAGACATCATGAAGGTGCAGACAGAGGACTGAGGTCCATTCCCCTGAAACACACCCAATATTCTCTCTGTTTCCCAATAGCTGATCGCCTCTCACTTCCCATTCACACACCTTCGCTCTGTCTTTGATTCCTGCTCCCCTGAGCACATGTGGCCAGGACCTCACAGCTGCTATATTGGCTACATCCCGACCCCACTGTATTAGGTCAACCTGAAAAACCCTGTCAGAGAAAAAAAAAAAAAAGCAGCTCTCACACCTTCCAACCAAAAGGGACACGATCAAAATATACTAACAGACAGGTTTAAAAAATGCAGTTTAAGGCAAAAACAAGATCCTTACCTCTTGGTGACTAGGGTAGAAATTGGCACCATTTTGGAGGAAAGCTTTTCAGCAAATTGCTTTAGAAACTCTCTATAAGTGTTCATAGTCAACACTGACGATGAATCAAGGTGCCCGTCATAATTGTGAGCATCATGGCCCATCTCCTGGAAACTGCTGATGTCACAAACACGCTGATCCCCAATACTGTGATGTCATCAAGAGCTGGGACTTACACTCAGTTGACAGGTGAGAGATGCATATAAGTCTCAGTCCTGTCCAGCCAGATGCCAGATCGCCTGCTCTAGGATATGCTCTAAAAAGTGATCATCATAGGGTATGAGAAGCATACCCCACACCTCCATCCCATTGCTAATGTCAGAGATCTGTGGAGGCACAGAAAAGCGGGAAAAACAGCTTATGGGTGGAGGAGGGGGGTCTAAGATTTGGTAGCCTAGACTGGATGCTCATCAAAGATGCCTGTATTGGGCTCCACGAAGAATCTTTACTTCAAATGAAACCACCCCTTATGCATCTTTCTGAAGGGGGAAACGGGCAGATGTGGATGAAGAGATGGAAAGAGGAAGGTGCTCTTTACCTCTAGAAAACAGACTCATCTTGGTAAATTCTCTTTCATGAAGTCCATCTCTATATATACACAAATGTATGCTACATTATTAACTCAAAGGCATACTTCATTCCTATTTCCTTATTCTATATTTCATATTTCCTAACATCCTTTCTCTGTTCCAGGATCCCCGCTGGGGTCCCACATTACATTCAGTCCTCGTGTTTTCCTAGGTCCCTCTTGGCTGTGATGGCTTTCCCAGACCTTCCTTGTTTTTGATGAGCTGGATGATTCAGAGGAGGACTTCTCAGGTAGAATGTCACTCAATCGGGATTTGCGGGATGCTTTTCTCAAGTTTAGACTGGGTTATAGGTTTTTATTTTTTTTATTTTTATTTTTTAAAGATTTTATTTATTTATTCATTAGAGACAGAGAGAGGCAGAGGGAGAAGCAGGCTCCCAAGGAGCAGGGAGCCCGATGCAGGACTCGATCCCAGGACCCTGAGATCATGACCTGAGCCGAAGGCAGACGCTTAACCATCTGAGCCACCCAGGCGCCCTGGGTTATAGGTTTTTAGAAGACAGAGGCACATCCTAGTTAGGGTATGTTCTGTTAGTATGACCGCACAGTTGGTGTTGAGCTTGATTGCCTGACAGGGGTGGTACTTGTTGGGATTCTCCACAGGAGAGTTACTTTTTTGTTGTTTACTAATATATTTGCTACATACAGAAATGCACAAAGAAGGAAATGTAAATTACCCATAATTATACTACCATTTCCTATTAGGTATCTATCCTTTTAGTTATTTCTGTAACTATACATCTGTATCTATATATAGCTATATTTATATCTATCCAATCATTTTAACTTGTTTTATTCATTAATATATTGCAATTTCGGCCCCTGTCATTACCTACCCTGGAACACCATCTTTGAATAGCTGCATTGAAATTCAGCTCCTTTTTATTTGATCCATTCTCCATTTGGAGCATTCAGCTTCTGCCATCTCTTCACTGTTAATAAACAAAACTTGGAAAAACCTACAATTAAATTTTTGCACACACCAACAATTGTTTACTTACAGTGTATTTCTAGGAATGGAATTGATCGTCAAAGGATGTTCATCTGTTTACAGCCTTTGCTAGATATCACCGTATTTCCTCCTAGAAAGTTTGTAACAACCCATCAGAAGCCTTCAGTGTGCTTATTTCCCATTAAATATTTCCTAATATTTAATGTAAATATATGTACGATGCACAGACACACACTCTTGGTGCTATTTTGCTGGAGAATTCTTCCCAAAACATCCTGTAAGCTTTCCTTAACCTAACCCTAGCATGCCTTAAGTATGCAAAGGAATAAACCATGGGCAAGACCTGCAGAAGAATAACCTAGAACATTTGCCAACTTTGCCATTTCTTTTCTCAGGCCAGCTCAGATGGCCAATATGCAAGGTTTCCGGGTGTGATGAATCACCCATCCTGATGGTAGTTTTTAAATAAAGCCACACATTGTCGTGAGCAAGAAAGAGAGGCATCAGGCAATCGGCATACATGGGATGACACATGTTTACACTGCACCCTGTGTACAATTTCAGGGGAAACAGCCCATTGGCTGTCACCGATGCTTCTTAAAATAACAGTACACGTTTCCTAAAGGGCTGCCTACATTCTGTGGTCATTGCAATTGTGCTTGAAGGAAGAATTGGCCCTGGGCACATGGCTAAGTAGCAGGAAGATGTTCTGTTATAATTCCAGAGGCATACGCAGGTGGATTTGGACACATTGTGTTGCAACTCCTATTTAAAGGGCCATCCAGGTGTTTGCAGGGCCATGATTTACCTTTCCATTAATAAACACATGTCCTTCTATTCAGCCAACATGCAGGGTAGCTTTGAAATCAATGCTTCTTCGACCAAACTCTGAAAATCCCTCTGTCATAAAGGAATAACAATTCATTTTCAAACCATTTTTTATTGACTGGGTGGATCGTTTTTGCTTTGTAGCTCACTCTAACTCATGAAATCCCATCTGGACAAGGATAATTCTCAAAAACTGTTCTCTCTCTTTGTAATACCTTAGAATTCTTTCATATAATCTCCATACCTTGAAACTGAGCACACCGGGCAATACATAGAAATCCAGCTAACCAAGATTAGAAATGATGGCTATCTCTTTAAATATTTTTAAATTGCTTTAATTAACAGAATATTGATTTCAAACTGTTGAGAAAATAGAATCCCATCCTGGAAATTGGAGCGTTTTTACTGAACATATGTATTTAGAAAAGTTTTGAATTAGCATCACACATCATTTAACTCACCTCAGTGTAGCACCTGAATAGCAAAAATAAATTAACGTTAATTAGTGCCAACAGCCCATAATCATATTTTTAAATATAGCTTTCATTTTCCATCCCAATGTCATGGGACATTTGAATGTTATTTTCAGTTCCTGAGCTTTAATTTTTTTTTTTTTAATACCGAATCCACTTTTCCCATTCTTGCCCTCTGCTGGAAACTACGGGTGGTGGTCGGGCTGACAACCAATTCTGCAAACTTAGTGTCAAGTGGAGATAGAAGGTCTGGAATGTGGATGAGGAAACGTAACATTTAGTACAAGCATCACTCCTAACCCTCCATGTGCATCTACATAAGCTAATAGATGTCTCCGGAACACAGCTTCCTCGTTCCTCAAAAGAATATACATTTTTACTGGTCCCCAAATTGAGAGATTGACAATGACATAATGATTATAGAAGTTCTTTGTAAACTGAAAAGTGCTGTACAGTTGTCAGAACATTATTGTTTGTAAATGGAAGAGGACAAGTTCCTCAAACTTCTCAGCACAATTTAAAAATACATTTCTCTTAATATATTTTCCATCATTTCTAAGATTACCAATACTTTCATAAGTATTGCTGCATCATACTTAAAACTTGTATTTGAATATCATGGGATCTATCATATGTCTGGTTTTTTTGTGTGTCTTGTTTATATTTTGGAGGAAGCATTAAAATTGAATTTGAATTTTGGTAAATACTAAATTCTACTAAAGATATTTGGGGATTCACACTTTACTGTTAACACAAGTTTAAGACTACTTACATAGCACACGTCATTTGGCTGTATATTTTTTAGAATGAATGGACGTATATGGGTCAAAATTTGAACACAGATCATTAAATTCATTGTAGTAGTTTTCCTACATATATGGAAAACCAAGAAAAACATCTGCAGGACATCTGCAAAAGATCAAGGGTTAGCATCTTACTTAATGGTGAAAGGTTGAATGCTTTCCCCTAAGAACAAGAGCATGACAAGGACAAGGATTTCTGCTCTTACCACTTCTACTCAACATTGTTCTGGAAATGCTAGGCAGGACAGGGAAGAAAATACAATCAAAGGTATGCAGATAGGAAAAAAACAATTTGGTAGTCAGTTTATTTTAATAAATTCAACAATAATTTCTTTTTTTTTTTTAAGATTTTATTTATTTATTTGACAGAGAGAGACACAGTGAGAGAGGGAACACAAGCAGGGGGAGTGGGAGAGGGAGAAGCAGGCTTCCCGCGGAGCAGAGAGCCTGATGTGGGGTTCGATCCCAGGACCCTGGGATCATGACCTGAGCCGAAGGCAGACGTTTAACAACTGAGCCACCCAGGTGCCCCACAACAATAATCTCTTAAAAAGGTATGCAGATAGGAAAATAAGACCATCTTTATTTGCAGATGTCATGATCTCATATAGAATATTCTAAGGATACGAGCTCAATATAAAAAAAAAAAATCAACTGAACTTCTATTCACTTGCAGTGAATAATCCAAAAAATAAAATTAAGAAAACTATTCCATTTATAATAGCTTTGAAAATAATAAAATGCTTATCCCAAGAAAGAAGCACAACTTATATTCTGAAAACTAGAACACACTGTGGAAAGAGGAAAGACATCCTGTGTTCATGATTTGGAACACTTCATCTTTGTTAAGGTTAATAGTACTCACCAAAGCAGCCTACAGATTCCCTGCAAATTCAACAAAACCCCAACGGCCTATTTCAGAAATGGAAAAGTTGACTCCAAACTTCATACATAATTGCCAAGGACCGTGATAGACAAAGCATTCTTGAAAAAGAAGTTGGAGGACTCACATTTCCATCCGTGGGTCCGCAGAACGGACTGCCAGTTCCCCATAAAAAGGAATGGCCTACTGACATGTGCTGCAACAAGGGTGGTCTTGGACAACCTGCGGTGAGAAAAAGCCAATCATAAAAGACCACATGTTGTGGAACTCCATTTATATGAAACGTCTAGAGTAGGCAAGTCTTCAGAGACAATAAGTGCATTAGTGGTCACGGGGTGGAGCGGAGGGGTGGTGAGGAATCGCATGCAAAATGTATACAGGCTGTCTTTCTGAGCTGATGAAAACATGCTAAAATTTATTGTGATGGTTGCACAACTCTGTGGCTAGAAGAGAAACCGTTGAATTGTGCGCTTTTAAATGGGTGAATTGCAGGACGTGTGAATTATGTCTCAATAAAGCTGTTACAAGAAACCCCAAAACTTGTGGAAATCAAAGCGTTCTATAGCTTGGACCATTTGTAACTTGAGTGAGTTCTCATAGTGTCAATTTATGTTTCCTCCTATATCCCAAAGTTCATGCTTAGCTGAATTCTGGGAACTTGGATTCCTTTTGCTTCTTGAGGATAAGTGAATTAATTCCTGCCTGGATGTAGAGAAACATTTCATGTTTCAGTGTATGGAGTTCTAATAAACACAATAAACTGACAATCAATCTGATGCATCTGGAGCAACTGTTAATGCTGGGTGCTAAGCCGAGGGCTTTTGATGATACCAAATAATTAAATGCACAAACAAAAGCATTCCCATCTTCGAGTTCAAGATGGCCTAGGCCAAGAGATACCTTTTTTTAATTTGTTTTTTAATTTCTTGTCTAGTATATATTTGAATGCAGAAATTATAAATTCATGTGTGGTCAAATCAATAATTCTGTCTAGTGCCTGGGGTTTCTATCTTGCTTCAAAGTTGTCTTCAGTTCAGCACTGTATTTCCTGTTCCTTTCTGGAATCTCAACCTCCGTATTTAAATTTATATAAGGAAAAAATAAGCCCTTTAGATAAATAGGAATATCTATCCATCCATCTTGTCTATCAACCTACCTGTCTATCCATCCTATCTATCATCTATCTATATCTATCTATCTATCTATCTATCATCTATCTATCTATCATCTATCTTGCCAATCTATTTATCCATCCTGTCACTCTATCTACCTATTATCTACCTACCAATCCATCTATCCATCTGTCCATCTATATCCGTCCTATCTATCATTTCTATATACACATAGATACTATTTAGAATTATAGATACATATACACATATATGTCCATGTCCATATGCACCTCTTTTTCCCTCCCGTGGGCACATTACTCTCTCACAAATGCTTGTTAAATGTGCTCTCTCTTCCTCATTGATTGGGATATTCTCTTTGTCATACACTAAATTCCCCTCAGCATGTCAATCTATTTGTGGACCCTTTGTCCTGTTGATCGCTCAGTGATTATTGCTCTGCCAAAATACCAAGTGGCTCTGAAACATGTGGCTTTATAACACATCTGTGTATCTGGAGGGTCTGGTGCCTCCTCACTCCTCTGAGACCCAGCTTTTCTCGTGCTCAAAGAAACCCTGTTGGCATTTATATTGAGATTGCTTTCAATTTACAAATTAATTTAGGGAGATTGACATCTTTACAATACTGAGTCTCCCTCGCCAAGAAAAAAATAACACGTTTTTCCACTTATTTAATTCTTATTTAATATATGTCAATGATGTTTCAACATTTTCTCTAAATATGTTTGTACATGGCTTGTTAAGTTAATTTTGAGGCACTTTATTTTTGCTTATTTGGTAATGTGAGTTATCTTTCTGTCAGCTTATTCTCTAACATGTTATTACTCATATGTGGGGCAATTATTGAATTTATGTCAATTCCATAAACAGCTATTTTACTTTAACATCTTAATGTCTCCATTTTTATTTTTCCAGATCATTCCCCTAGGCTTTAGTTATAAAACTAACCTTTCTGAAGATAATAGGTATAAAAGGTATATATTTTATTTCTCCTATGTATTGCATTAGATAGTAATTCTAGAATAACATCAAACATTGATATTCTGGGTCATCTTGAAGGCAAATAGAGAAAATCTCAAAGGCTCAAGGCAGAAAAGGTAACAAATGAAACATCAGGGAAGTGGTCAAGATCCAGAAAGAAACGGAAGGAGAGCCAGTGGTTCTACACAAGAGAGAATTTTGACCCTCCACGGCTCCTTGGGGATTTCATAAGAGCACACCAACCTGAGATGAGCAAACTCCTGATGGTCCCCCAGGGATCTGTGCCTGCATCTGCTGACCCATAACTCAGTAGCACTTACCACATTGACCCATCCGCCTGGATGGCCTCTCTGGTAGCATGAACTCACCCTGGAACAAAATTGCAGAGATGCAGCTTTTGGAGGGCACAGCCCCCTCATTCCTCAATGGAGGGCATCAGCCTCCACTCTGCAGGAAAGGAGATACTTGTTCATCGTTACCTTCTATGACTAAGATTTTTTTTCTGTTCCTCCCTCAACTGTCCCACCTGCATGGGATCCCTACTCCTCGTATAGGCTGTGAAAAACAGGTCCACCCCCTTATCAGAAGCCTCACAAGAAGAAGCTGATAGTCCATTTCCTTAGTTCTTAACAGAAACCCCTCAAATATACAAAATGTTCTAAATATAGTATAAAAGACTGTTTTTATTTTCTGGAACCATTTCTGAGTAAACGTGGTAACTTTGAGGCATCATTAATCCTGAAAATGCACTAATGCTTTCTACAAATCAGGAAACTCTTGCATCAAAATAAAGAGATTATCCTGGATTCATTATGATGGTCTAATCTCCAGACCTTATTTAGGTTTGCCAATTATCCCAATCACATCCTTTAAAGTCAAAAATTACATTTCTAGAATCACACGAGACATTTGATCGTGTCTTTCAATCTGGAGCTGTTACTCAGATTTTCCCTTGACCTTTATAACCTTGATAATTTTGAAGTTCACAGGCTGGATGTTTTGCAGAATGCCCCTCAAATTGGGTTTGTCTTATTCTCTGTATGATTCCATTCAAGCTATGTATCTTTGGCAGGTATATGTCCAGAAGTAATGATGTGTTTCTCTTTTGTTACGATCTTGTGGTGAACAACATTTTTTAGTGCCATTATCAATTTGTCAGTTCATTCAATGGCTTCTAATCCATTCAAACTGTCCCCAGAGTGCTAGCTCCTCCAGGTTAGCCTCTGTGTCTTCTGACATGATTTTATCACTCGGGCACTTCCTGACACAAGATATTCCTAACACAGCTTGTACTTTTCCTGATCCAGCCCTGGACTCTGCCATTTTTTTCTAAGGCGCCCTTGTATCTCTTAATAAACAATGGTGCCTAGAAGCCAAAATCTGGGTCCTTGGTGTGCTCATTACCATTGGACTGTCCTTGTTCCCAGACCCCCTTACTAAACAGAATGAGGGATACATGCACACATTTATACCTGTATCCATTTCTTTATGTCTCTGACTGTATCAAAAACCGGGAGTTCACACAAATACCTCGGATCCTATTTCCACACCACAGGCTTCATTCAAGCTTCTTCCATTCCTAATTTTAACTCTCTTATCCGACCATGAGAACCTTGGCTCCCACTCTGACCTAAGTACATGCTTATTTGTTCATCCCTCTTATATGTTTGCAATCTCCCGTAGCTGATCCTGCTTCCACTCCCCGATACCCGTGCCCCCTCTCCTCCTTTGGACCTCAACATCCCACACCAGGCAGCCTTCCTATGTGGCAACTCCTCACACTGGCTCAGGCGTCTTGGTCTGGACCACTGAGGCTCTCTCCCTGCCCTGGCATGAACATCTGTCATTCTCAGCCCTACCCTATGGATTTAGGATGAACTGATTAGGAAAGGAGAAGGAAGAAGAGCTTGTCGGCCAATTCCATGCTTCTCTAAGGCTGGGCTTACCTGTGAAGAAAATATTTAATTCTAGTTTCCACAACAAAGGAACAATCATGCATTGGATTAGATAAAGTAACCCTGACTGATTAAATAAACCCCAAACTGTATAATGGTCCAAACACTACAGCAACCTTTCTTGCCTGATGTCCAGAAGAGGCTATCTTGAGTCACATATGACTCTTCTCAAAGGAATGGTTCAAGCACAGTTCCTGTCCATTGTTTGGTGCCATAATTTTTCATAGCCAAGTTCTCAGGCTACCATGCTTGTCTTCATCCTGAGAAAGGAAAGAGAAGGAAGCATATCATTAGATGTTTAGGCAACAGAAGTGAAAGTAGCCCCCATGAATTATGTTCACCTCCTAGAAGTCAGGACCTCACTGCAAGGCATGCTCACAACGTATCCAAGGAAAGAAAAAATGGGACATGGCAGTTAACCAGTTTCTGCCAGACAGGACATACCACGGTTCAAATGCAGATTAACATATGGGCACTACATAATGGAAAACTCATGATACTATCAAGGGAACAACCTTCTATTATCAATGTGTGTGAGTGCAACTCTCCAAACATGTTCACCATTACCGTGACTACTCTTTCAGCTTTGCCGTGTCCTCCTCCAAGAAAGGGGGGCCATCTTTTTTCTAAACCATGTTCAATGAGCAGACATGACTCAGTGTGACTGGTTCTGTGAAAATTGTCTTACATTATTAAACACAGAGGTTATTTTTCCCCCTCTGGTTTTTATTATGTCCCTGTTTATGGTGCACTGTAAGGAAGAACAGTGTAATAAACATGTTTTCACTCAACCATCTTTGGCCAGGAACTTCAATAAATGCTTGTTGACAAAAATGTATAAACAAATTCATTTTGCATAAACCCAAGGACTCATTAAAAAACAAAACTATGAGAAGTGGAGATTCCTGGCACAAGACACATTTCTGGTAGGTTCCTCCCACTTGATTATTGGAAGAAATCTCAGGGTTGAGTGATAAGAAAGTCCATTTTCTTGCTAATGCAGCTTCCAACACATGTGATGCTGAAATCAGCATCATGTAGATGGTGTCAAATGTGTGAACTTTAAAAAGAAAAAAAAATGTAAATCATGACAGTGATCATATTTACCAAATATTCTAAAGTATGCTGAGAGCTTCACTATCCTAGAGAAAAGGATTAATGGACATTGTGCTCAAATTTGCTTTATTCTAATTCCTTTGGTATCTCTTAGCAAATATTTCATTTTCCTAACATTAAGGAGATGATACCTGGCAGATCATTTTTTATCTGTAGCTCTTTCTAGCTGATCAGGAAAAAAATCGAAAACAAAAACAAATAAAACTAGAGTGGCAAAACCTCCCGTACATTTTAAACTGAACCTGAGACTCTGGCGTAACCAGAATTTGCCATTTGGTCCGTCAACATGGAAAATGTTAAGGGTCTGGCCAAAGGTCAAGATAAAGATGAAGAAAGATGAGGAACAGTGAGGAGAAAGACAGAGTTCACTGAGGTCACCCCTAAGCTGATATCAGGTGGACAGCATCTCTACCATGAATGATGGAGGGGCCCAGACGTCACCCCCACAACTGCATTACTCCGACACTGGCAGCTCGGGTTCGCCTGGTCGACCACGGGTGCTGCCTCCCTTCCCACGTCAGCTGATCCGTAACCCAAGTCATCACTAGCTTTGTTTCCAGACCTGCATAGGATCACCAAGTTCAAAAAGAAAACAATTTTAACGTTTTTACAATAAACGTCCTCCCTGTGTCTATTTAGTAATTATAAAGATGGAACTCTAGTGTAAAATCTAAGGAATGTTAAGAAATAGTGTCCTTGCTGTTTGTGGCCTAACAACCACTTACTGGAAAGACTGTAATTTACTCCATGTGAATTTAAAATGTTCGTGGCAGAGCAGAAGACTTCTCAGTTTGCACAGCATGATTCTTAGAGGGGGTGGTGTTGGAAGTGAGATGGGCAGCAATCCATGTAGGAAAGCAAGCCTTGGGAAGGAACAGGAGTCTCAGTAGTGAAGGAAGAGAGGGAGTGTCGAATTTCCTCTGCCCCGCACAGGCCTCGCCTTGCATGCTGCATGCTGCTAGAGTCAAAATTCGGTGTCCTCAGACCTGTAGCAACCAGGAGGGGCACAGAGCTGGGACGGGAAATGTGGGGTGGGTGCGAGATGGACGGAAATCAGCTCTCCAAATCAAGGAAAGCTTTCAGGTTTCCCCAAAGAGCGCAGCCCAAGGTGTACATGGAGGGGCAAAGTCTGGGTTTTCGAACCTAAATGATGAAACCAGATTCAGAGCAGCTCGGAGTAGAATCCCGGTGCAAATCATTGGTAGCTGGGCAACCTCTCCCATCGTTCAGTCTCTTCATTTTCAAAGCAGGACTCCTCGAGTCTAGTTTACAAAGCACCTGTGACAATATTTGAAAAGCTGACACACACCGACAACTCCAGAAGTAGGGGTACCTCCTCTGCCGATGTCCTGGTTCAAAAATGCTGATTTGCCTGAGACCTATTCTTAGAGGTGACATCACATAATTTTGGAACACTAATTGGATCTTGAAACCAATCCTTGCAATGACGAGGCTCTGACTCTGCACGCCTTCTGCAAACATCAGGCTTTTGTAGATCTTGCCTCACTCAAGATCTTCCCTCACTCACAGGAGACGTTCTTAAATAATTAATAATGCAAGAGATTTGCTGAATGGTTATTGTTGAGAGTGCTCTGAGATAATGTTTTCTGCAATGAAAACAGACTGGTGAGCAGGACATATTTGCCCTGCCTCTTTCTAGCTTAAAATAGACTGGGGGCGTTTTGGCTGGTGATCTAGAGAGTCCTCAGAAATACATTTGAGGAACACCTCACCCGGGGGGCTGGGAACATCCCCTAGGACAAAAAATAATAGTGTGGAATAGGGGACAAAGGACTACAGGGGAGACAAGCAGGTGAATGAGTCAACAGTTGGGGTCAGAGAACAACATGGGGATTATGATACCATTCTGCCATTTTCAGGGTTGCAGTTCTCAGAGGGATGCTGGAAAGCATTCTTCATGAATGCGGTGGAGTGACAGAGAGAGACGCCATTAGAAACTTAGCGCTCCAAGCTATTAAATGTAGTTTAGATTGCTTATGTGGGGGGAAAAAAAGAAGTAGCAGGCAAGGAAAGAGTAGGCTGAATGAAAAACAGGCAGAGATGGGAGAGATTGTGTGGCG